>NW_009259427.1:862914-896222 GCF_000687185.1 Egretta garzetta | reverse complement strand
TATGACTTGTGTTCCAGACCCCTCACCAGCTTGGTTGCTCTCCTCTGGACATGTTCCAGCAATGCAACATCTTTCTTGTAGTGAGGGGCCCAAAACTGAACACAGTATTCGAGGTGCGGCCTCACCAGCACCAAGTACAGGGGCACGATCACTTCCCTGCTCCTGCTGGCCACACTATTCCTGATACAGGCCAGGATGCCATTGGCCTTCTTGGCCACCTGGGCACACTGCTGGCTCATATTCAGCTGGCTGTCAAGCAGTAACCCCAGGTCTTTTTCCACCAGGCAGCTTTCCAGCCACTCTTCCCCAAGCCTGTAGCACTACATGGGGTTGTTGTGACCAAAGTGCAGGACCTGGCACCTGGCCTTATTGAACCTCATAGAATTGGCCTATGCCCATCAATCCAGCCTGTCCAGGTCTCTCTGCAGAGCCCTCCTCCCCTCAAGCAGATCTTGACACCAGTTTGGTGTCGTCTGCAAATTTACTGAGGGCACACTCAATCCCCTCATCCAGGTCATTGAAAAAGATATTAAACAAGACTGGCCCTAGAACTGAGCCCTGGGTCCTATTGTGATGTCTCCTACTTTACTCAGGGAATTTTCTCACCTGAATTAACATTTGCAGTACATACATGGTTTGTCATCTACACAGTTAGGTGACACAACAAACAAATATTTGCTCACCTGTTTCTGAAGCACAGAGTTCCTTTCAGAAGTGAATTCTTTAACTGAACAAGGCTCTTAGGGAACTGGCAATAAGTTTAGAAACAGAAACGAAACATTACAAAAAGCATAGATGCTGCTTGTTTTAACAAAACATTAAATATTTGAGAAAGCAAAGACAAAACTTCTGCTGATCTTAAGTGCGTCAGCTATTCTATCATCTCAAATTTCAGCATGGCTGAGAAATGAACCTTGGTTTATAGAGCAATACAGTGATAAGAGACTGCATTTATGTTAGGATCTTTCATACAAGGAAATTAATAGGACATCTTGCCTTTTATCATCACTGAATCTGTGTATGGGTAGAGAGGCAGTTTTATATAATTCTTTCCATGAGGCTAATTCAAAATGTCAAAAGACAAGGTTAAGATAAAGGATTCATCTCAGAAATGTGCAGCTTTAATCAAAAGTCACATGGGGGGAGAAAACATTCTGCACTTTTTAATCAAGCAATTTAAAAATAATGTTGTCTCCTTTAGAAATTATTTATCCTAAATATATCTGCATTTATTCTAAATATAAATATGTTAAACATAATATTTCAAAACTAAAGTCTCTTCAAACATTTAAATAGGAAAATGATGAGGCATTGAAAGGTTTCGTGCCTGAAAAAATGTTGTCTTTGCACTTTCAAAGTAGGCTTATTTTACCTCAGTTGTAAAAATGGAGGGTCTGCATGAGCATTCCTCTGCTGAAGAACGCCTATTTTCAAGCTTCATCAGTTGAGTTTTCAAAGCCTTCTGAAAAGCAAATGTGTGGCTCAGTACATGCAGATAAATGTGGCACATGCAACCCTGGTTTGTTGCCTTTAGAGCCTAAATATTCAGAAGTCACTGGTTATTTGTATTGCTTCAGTCTTTTTTTATTTCTTCTTCAGCCTGAAACACTAACGTTTCACCAGAAACATACTTCTGAAACTGGGATGTCAAAGTGGGCTAACTAAATAACCTATCACACCTTAAACCTGCAATAAGATCTAATATATCCTGTTCACTGAGTGCCAAAAAGGCGAAGTTGCATTCAAAAATTGGTAGGTTGAGACAAATCATGAAAATCTTGACAATTGACTGTTACAAACTAGCATATAACAATTTTATATAGATCAGAGGAGAAAAAAACCCCACAAAATGTACCCAGAATTCAATGCAGGAGACAATCTTGTTTTACCAGCAAAGCTTCTTCAAGTTTTTCATAAGAGCCAAAACCAGAATATGTTTGCCTTAGCAGTTCATGGCAGCTATAAATTCCTGTGCGCTCCAAGTACCTGAAAGGATGGTACAGCAGAGTTAGTGCCAAGATTGAACAACGGGTATATTGCCTTTCTACAGATATAACAGATAAAACTGAAAGTTTGTCCTGCATCTCTTGAATTCAGTGTGAGCTTGGGGCCATGTCATGTTTACCTGACAGCTATAATAACCTCGTATTCCCTCTAGGTAAGATATATCAGAGGGAATACAACAGACTGAACAGAGGTCCATAAAAATACCAGAAAATTCTGCAGAAGATGTCACTGCATCAGATTTATGTCAGCTAGGAAATAGGCAGATGTCACAACTGAGTGTTTTCTACAGTTTTTAGATAGTTCAACTCCTAAGAGAAAGGGCATAGACACCGTTGTTGGAGGCTATGAATCACCAGTTAAGGGGGGATCTTCCATGCATCCAAAATGCAGAAGGGAGTGAGGGATTATGTAAAGGAGCATGCAGCATGGCATGTGTTAGAGGGGTTACCCAGTAAGGAGCTCATTTAGCATAATTACAGTTTTGGTCACCTCAGCCTCTTCAGAAATTTTGCCTTCAGATTTAGCAGGTAATTCTGGGTTGAAGATTTTTCTGCCCAACCAAGGTGATAAATATGAGGTCTCACCAGTCATCTGAGTGGAATGATTTTGGAGTCTAAATTAGTAGAAACAAAATTATTACAATTTCAGGAAGGTACAATTGTATTTTTGTGTGAGGACCACAAGTTTTTCTAAGCCTTTCTTTAAAAATACATATGAATGGTGGGTTATGTCCCAGTGTTCTGCTTGGCAAATCATTACAGAGATGTCATGGGGAGTGATGGCTTCTTGGGAGTATAGGTTATCAAGATGTCCTAGTGACTATGGGACATAGAATATAATTTAAAAAATAGTATTTAAATATCCTGAGATTTATAGGTGACAATTGCTATGTAAGAAGTAGATAGTCATTAGTCAAAACATATATATATACTCTTAGCAGTTACCGACAATAGTGGTTCCTCCCTGGGGATGGCATCTTACATGATTTATATATAAGCTTTGTAACAAACTTTATTTCACCAACTTTTCTGTACTAGCAGGAAACGGTTGTCTTGTAATGAAGCATTAGGCTGTATTCTAAAGGCAGGCAATAAATCATCTGTAACCTGAGTTATGGCTGTGAGATGGAGGAAGCCCTGGGAACCTGTGACTAAGGATAAAAATCATCTTATCTAACTGCTGATATCTATGCTGAGTGTCTCCACCTAAGCTAATCAACCAGTCTCCCTGTATAGTCAGAGGAGAGAAACAGGTAACTTGAAGGAGTAATTTAACATATCTATTTTAAGATGAGTTGAATCACACTTATTTCTATCTGTTTACTATAAAAGAAGTGCAGGAACTTCTGCAGAAAGAGACATTTCCATTGTGTTTGAAAAGACCTGGCACAAAAAAGCTGTGATTGCAGGTTGTGCCTTCACGTATGTATGCATGCAAATTAGACACATAATAATAAAAAGTAGGAAAAGTGACACGGTATACATAGTGAGAAAATGGTACCCTTGTCTTTCCCAGCAAATAATCAAAGATGATAAATTTATTCAGGATTTTGCATAATGCTTCCAAATGTTTTTTCAGGGTAAAAAATAAAAAAAAAGACTCCAGTGTGAGAACAACTTTCTTATTCTTCTCCTTGGACTTCATTCTGCCACTAGCAAGGAAAAAAGCTAAATGATCAAAAAATTAATTCACATTTTCCTTCTGGAATGACACAGTGATTTATTAATTGAAAATGAAATTGTAGAAGTTGTATAGTTTGTTTATTTGTATTCTGTAAGACTAAAACTATGATTATATTTTCACCATAAATTTCATAGATGGACAAAGAATATGGTAGGAAATAGAAGCCAAACTTGAATTTCAATGAACGAAGAACTGAATTTAAGGTTCAGCAAAGCATTCCGTGCTATTAACAGTTTTCTAGAACATTACTCCATGGTGAGTAGCTCTGAAGTTTAACATTATGTATTAGGTAAGATCATAAATTAGAAAAATGAGGGAATTCAAGTGTACATGTGGGCCTTTCAGAAGTATTTGCTTAATTTACAATTCCAGCCAAGGGATACAGGTTGATTTAATTTCCCATTGATAACACTGAGAGGGACTGCTCTGAAAAATCTTGAGGCCTACAGATTAAAACAGGGAACTTAGACAGCAGGACAAACTGTCCTTGTCTCTGTCTTATCTGTAAAATGATGGTACTGCTTCAAAGATGTAAATATGTATATATAACTTAATAACTCTCCAAATGTGTAAGATAAAAAAACAGGAATCCAAATAGTTGGAGAGATATACCCTCTAGCAGGTGATTCAAAATCTTCCATCAGCAGAAAAGCTATGTCCCAGGTAGGATAATGGTGTCACAATGAGAGAGGAGAGTTCTCAAGGATTCATTCATGGATTCTTTTATGTTCAGAAAGGACCATTTTTATAGCTTCTCTGATACCCTCTGAACCTAAGCCATAGAACTTCAACCAGAGTTTTGCGCACAAAGCTCACCGATCAATGTTAATTTTTAAGAGAGAGGTGTGTTTTCTGGGGCATTGGTTTTGGGTTTGGTTTGCTGGGTGTTTTTCATTCCTACTTGAGAGAAAGGATTGGCCTTCTTTATATGAATAACTTTTTATAGTAGAAACAAGTGGAACACCCATTGCCTTTCTAGCAGCTATAATCAGAGAGATTTGATGTCTCCTTCTTTTGTGGTTTTAGTCTTCATTTTCTCTGTGTTCTCCTTATTGCTGAAAGAAGCCAAAAAGACCAGATACAATCTGTTGGATAGGGCTTTGAGCAACTAAATCTAGTGAAAGATGTCCTTGTCCATGGTAGGGGGTTGGTACTGGGTGAGCTTTAAACATCTCTTCCAGCCCCAACCATTCTATGATTCTGTGATTCTAAGAATCATAGAATCATAGACTCATAGAATGTTTAGGGTTGGAAGGGACCACTAGTGGTCATCTAGTCCAACCCCCCTGCAGTGAGCAGGGACACCGCTAACCAGATCAGGCTGCTCAGAGCCCCATCCAACCTGGCCTTGAATGTTTCCAGGGATGGGGCCTCCACTACCTCTCTGGGCAACCTGTTCCAGTGTTTTACCACCCTCATTGTAAAAAATTTCTTCCTTACCTCTAGCCTGAACCTACCCTGTTCTAGTTTAAAACCATTTCCCCTTGTCCTAACACAGCTGGCCCTACGAAAAAGACGTTCCCCATCTTTCCTATAGGCCCCCTTTAGGTACTGGAAGGCCGCAATCAGGTCTCCCCGTAGCCTCCTTTTCTCCAGGCTGAATGAATTGTCAAGAGTACAGTCCATTGAAACATAAGCATTTTTGCTGGACTGAGATTGCCCTTTAAGTGCTTACATTTTATTTTGATGTTTAAATTGCACAGATTGTGTGTGATGGTATAAAACCATGCCTAGAATCAAATTCCTTTCTCACTGTTGATGTGTTTACTGCCCTTAAAGAAAGGCCTCACTGTGTAGGTGCTCTCATATCTTTCAATCTCCCATCTGTAGTGGGACCTTTGAGACATGCTGTAGGCAGCCTGTCCAGCAGTGCCTAGCAACCTACTACAGCAATCCTGACGACGCACTGATCAGTCCTGGCACTGAACTGTATGTCCCAGTGGGAAAATCCCAGTTTTGCTTTAGACTTTGCTTGTCAGCATCTGTTTGCATGGAGAGTGAATCTGGTTTGAACGGCAGCCTTGAACCATTTACTACCTACAAGGTATGATCTTGCTCTCTCTGAAAAAAAAAAACTTGAGAGGAAGTCATTAGGAAGTCAAGGGAACTACAGCAAACTGGGGAAGAAGATAGAGGCCTGAGGAAAATGAGACCTCAGGTTTGTATAACATACTGAAGAACAGGAGAACAATTCAAACCTTCTTCTTCCTTCTTTAAACTTGCATTCCCTGCTGGTGTGACACCACAGACCCTGCAGGTAATGCTGGAAGTAATTTCCTTTCCTAAGGAAAATTCCTCTGCATGCAGAAGTAATGTTGCTTTAACGTTTATACATTTACTTAAATACCCTTTTTGTTTTGGATTTAATGCAAAACTTTCACACCTTTGCTAAAGATTAAAAGCAATGTGTATCCTGAACAGGGAATAATTTGCATTGTCTTTGCACATGCATGAATGATTAGGAAGCATTTGAAGCAGGATAACAAACCAAATGGTTCAAACAGATGTAAGCTACGTGGGAAAAACCCCACTCCCTTTTTTTTTTGTATTTTCTTCTTTTCTATATCTAAGGCCATGTAAATTTGGGTCCTCTTTCATGTTCCATGAACAAACCACTTCCTCCACATTACACGGAGCCTCTGAATACAGCCTGATCTGTCAGAAGCAGACACTTTCTCTGGTGGCTGCTGTAAAATTCTGTGGAGTAAAATGCTGGTTTGTGACTTGAAGCTTAAAAACAATCCTGTTGGCTTAAACAGAGCTTGTTCATTTGCTAGATAAGCACTTGCTTAAAGGTTTGATAGATTGGGGATGAATGTTAGGAAAAATACCGTTTTCGCCTTGATTTTAAATTATATAGCTGGTGGCATAAAAATATATGGTGCATTAACATGCATTGTATAAAATGAAGAAAGTTCAAAATTACAGACTTGGCTTTTACAGATGGGTGGTAAAAGCTCACCTTCTACAGCAGATAGTAGTAGCTATCTGCATCTACTCTAACTTAGTCTTACCCTTGCATATGTTTGTCGGAAGTCATAATACATATTAAAAATTTGCTACCACAACACCCTCCACTTCTAAGATCATAAACTCTCTGAAATTGCACCGTGTCCATTTAAATGTGCCTCCAAGGACTGCATGTAAAGTGTGTAGATCAGTAGAGTAGTCGACTCACTACATCTTTCTGTGTCAGAGCAGGAAACTATAAAGTTAGTCTCAAGCCACTGTGGGCCATAATTTTTTACTCTAGTATTGCAGACTATAACTTTGAGAGATCTGTTTCACAAGATTATTTTATACATGCTGTGAATGATGTTTGAGGAGAAAAAGACAATGTATAACAAAAAACCAGCATATAACTGAGGGGTGGCACTATACCTTCTGGTTTTCCTTCTTAAAGAAATAGTATTGCACAATGCCTAATAGGCATCAGATGTTAGTATCAAAAGCTGATATTTAAAGAAATAAAAAACACAAGAAAAGCAAATTAGAAAAAATGTCTAGGAAGTAAGAGTATTAATACGTATTGTGTTTGTACGGGCAAGGTTTTGGTAGCAGGGGGGGCTACAGGGGTGGCTTCTGTGAGAAGCTGCCAGAAACTTCCCTTGCGTCCACCGCTGGCCAAGGCTGAGCCAATCACTGATGGTGGTAGCTGCTTTGGGATAAGGTATTTAAGAAGGAAAAAAACCTGTGGAGCAGCAGCCAGAGAGAGGCGTGAGAATATGTGAGCGGAGCAGCCCTGCAGCCCCCCAGGCCAGTGCCGCAGGAGGGCAGGAGGGGCTCCAGGCGCCGGAGCAGAGATTCCCCTCAGCCCCTGGGGCAGCCCATGGTGGGGCAGGCTGTGCCCCTGCAGCCCAGGGAGGCCCACGGGGGAGCAGATCCCCACCTGCAGCCCGGGGAGGACCCCACGCTGGTGCAGGGGGGAGCAGCTGGTGAGGACCTGCTGCCCGTGGGAAGGGCCCAGGCTGGAGCAGCGCGTGGGGGACTGTCTGCCGTGGGGGGACCCCGGGCTGGAGCAGGGGAGGAGTGTGAGGAGTCCTGCCCTGGGGAGGAAGGGGCGGCAGGGACAGCGTGTGAGGGACTGACCCCAACCCCCATTCCCAATCCCCCTGTGCTGCTAGAGGAGGTGGCAGAGAATTCAGGAGTGAGGTTAAGCCCAGAAAGAAGGGAGGGGTGGGGGGAAAGTGTTCTAAGATTCAGGAAGGTTCGTTATCGTCTCCTACTCTGATTTGACTGGTAATATATTAAATTAATTTCTCCAAGTTGAGTCTGTTTTGCCCATGATGGTAACTGTCAAATGATCTCTCCCTGTCCTTATCTCAACCCACGAGCTTTTAGATGTATTTTTCTCTCCCCTGTCCTGTTGAAGAGGGGAGTGATAGAGCAGCTTTGGTGGGTACCTGGTGACCAGGCAGGGTCAACCCATCACAGTAAGAGTAAAGCTTTCTCATTATGTTAGAAGAAACAGTCATGAAATTGTTACTCATATTTAGTTCAGAAAAGCTTATTTCAGCATTTGTTACTTTTACAAAAGAAACTCATTTGAAAGTATAATGTAGAGAAGATCCTTGTGTTACTGAGACTTCATCTGGTTAAACAAAGCAAGAACACAAAAATGAAAGTGTGGCACATATGGATAGTAGCCAATGTATATGTCCAATACCCCACGTCCAATGTATAATGCCAGCGAATACCAGAACCAAACCCTCCGGACAGGGCTTAACAGAAACAAAAATCCCTGAGTGTTTGTAGCACTAAGCTATGCTGAAGTCACAAATGTGTCTGTGTGTCATATGATAGCTGGCGGATTTGAGGACCCAGGAGGATTTACTAGTCCTTAATTCCTATGATTGCTGGGCTCTTTTTCCCAGCTCTGATCTTGAGCAATCAGCCTCCCTCTGTTTTAGTTTCCCCATATGTGTAATGGGGTTAATTGTATCTGTATCATAAGGGTATTGTGAAACTTAATTACTTAATAGAAAGAGCTTTGATATTCCTGGATATGTGACAGTGTAGGAGAGCAGAGAATTATTTACGGTCTTGAAAATTTTTATGGTAGTTTCACATTTTAGAGAGTAATACAGTGGATCCAAAGAGGGTAATATTTGACCTACTATTTCTACCACGCAGTGCGTAATGGGTTGCAATAATGACAGTAATCTGGGAGTCTGTTAATGTAATTAAAACCACTGACTTTTTTCTAGGTGGGAGGTTTTCGAAATATGGCTTATGTCCTAAATCGAAGTATGCTGTGACACCATCATAGCTGCTATATCACA
Organism: Egretta garzetta; assembly: GCF_000687185.1. Classification (NCBI taxonomy): domain Eukaryota; kingdom Metazoa; phylum Chordata; class Aves; order Pelecaniformes; family Ardeidae; genus Egretta; species Egretta garzetta. The sequence goes on along the minus strand of NW_009259427.1, from coordinate 887,250 downwards.
TCCAAAATTAGAAGAATAATTCTGCTCATAAAAATATTTCTCCCCCACCTCTACACATTAACCTGCCAGAAGTATCTAATATGCATTTGGAAAATCTGCAGCAGTGGACCAGCTTCTGCTTTTCACAATACAAATACAGCCAGTGGCTCTGTAGTGTCATCAGTCCCATTGCTCTTCATGGTGAGAAGCAAGGGTTAGTTTGGTGCGAGTGTCAGCCCTGAGCACTCCGGTGTAGGTGGCATGGTAAGAGAGTGGAGAGGTGTTTAGGACCTGTTTTTTTATTATGTGCAAAGGAAAATATAAACCTACTTCTTTTATATGCTTATTAAAACTATTGTCAATTCACCTGGACTCCAACATAGGAGACTCCTCTCAGAGTGTCTGGTGCCTTGTGTGTGAGGGACACCTTTGGATCCAGGTCCAGGAGGTGAACCACTGGCTGAACACAGAGCTGAATGCAGAGCTTTCTTGGAGCTTGGGCTGCCACATCATCGCAGGAGACTGCACTACTTCACTTGCTCCATGACCCTCTGTGCCCGTCGAAGCTTGGAGCTGAAGGGATGCTGTGGATGCACAATTTGTTGTGAATATGAAACCGTGACCAGCTGAGATGAGTGTGTATTTAAGAGCTATCCAGAGGGAAGGAGATTTAAGCCTCAAACAGCAAAAATCACTTCCCCCACCAGTTTAGCTACATCCCTTCTGCACAGTGCCTGGGTAGCATAATAAATTTTCTCTGTAACACCCTCTTCACTTTAGAGATGCTCTTAGCCAGATAGAATCATAGAACCATAGAATCATAGAAGTTTAGGTTGGAAAAGACCTTTAAGATCATCAAGTCCAACCGTAAACCTAACCCTGCCATCCCACCACTAAACCATGTCCCTGAGCACCTCGTCTGCCTGTCTTTTAAATACCTCCAGGGATGGGGACTCAACCACTTCCCTGGGCAGCCCATTTCAGTGCTTGACAACCCCTTCTGTGAAGAGATTTTTTCCTAATGTCTAATCTAAATCTGGTGCAACTTGAGGCCATCCTCACCCTATCGCCCATTACCAGGGAGAAGAGACTAACCCCCACCTCACTACACCCTCCTGTCAGGCAGTTGTAGAGGGAATGAAATGTTTGCTAGGCAATGTTTTTTCACTTTCTGGGAAACTTAAGCTTAATGCCTGCCATGTATATGAAGGAAGATGCATATTTATGTCTTCAGAAGCCACAGAGCAAACCAATTAAAAACGTGGGGGAAAAGAACTGTTTCATTTTAAACAGCTCAGATACACTGATTAAAGATTTTTGGTATTTGCTTATTAACAGCTCCTTGGTCTTGCCACTTCTGTGTAGCACTTTCCATCTGTACATCTCAGCGTGCCTTATTACAGTGAGTTAACTCAGCTTTAAGGCCAAGTTCTTGTGAGGTAAACAAGAGTTTACATCTGTACTGTGAAGCACAAAAACATATTGAAGATCTTTAGCCTAGCTTTGACGTGGTACATTCTGAGACCTAATACAACACCTTCCCTGAAACAACTTACCTCCAGAGAGCAGTGTCCTTGTGCTGAATGTTTCTTCATCAGCACATTGTACATGATCTATCCTGCCTCTTGCTCTGGTAGAATTTTGCTGGCTCTTATCTAAGGTGTATTTACACCATGTTCTGTTCTGCAGTTGTTGGTATCGTGCCAAGTTTTTTCCCATAATTTGCACCCAGAGAACTCACCCAAAGTCCTGCACAGATAGAGGCCAAAAATTTTGTGATTTGTCTTCAAGCCATCCCTGAAGCTGGAAAACAGTGTAACTGGAGATCAAGTTTTATCCACGGAAATAATGGAAAGTACTGAGTCAGGTTTTTTTAATGCAACTCTCCCTGAATTTCCTTTCTTTCCACTGAATTATTATTAGTAATGGTGCTTTGGTGAATGTGAAGGCTTCATGCAAATTCAGCCTAGTGTTGTGCTGAGAGTTCCTTGCAGTCATGGTGACTAATATCGTCTCATAATTTCCTGGATTTGTCTGTTTATGTCTATCCATCTGTTATCTTTCATCTTATACTTCACCTAGAAACAGTTTACAAAAGTGAATATCACTTTGTTTTGGATTTGAGTTTTGCATATATGTCTACAGTTTCTACCATATTCCTGATAGAGTTGAATCTTCTCTTGCATCTTTGTCTGCTGGTCTTGGCATTGGACTTCAACTCACAACCTCAGGAGAAGGAAAGGGAGTTTCTCAAACAATCTTACCGATAATTACAGGCTTGAGTAGTCTTAGAGTAGTCAGACTGAGTAGCCTATGATTATAGTGCAAGTTGCCTTCATAAGTAACACTGGAAGTACTTCATTCCACGTATCTGAAGGATGAATTTTTGCTTACAGTGGTTTTCTCCTGTTAGGTCTTGATTTCTCTCCACGGATCATAAAAAAAAATAAGCTTAAATTAGTTGCCTGCCTTTTCTGTGACTAAAATGAGAAATGACAGATCACACATTAAAAATTTTATTCAAGGCTGGTGGGTGCAACAAAGTGGTAGTACTGGTATGACATGGATTTGTTCTAAGAACTACCTGGAAGTTAGGATTTGAGTTTTCACCATGTGACCTACTCAGAAATATCAAGGTTTAATTCCCTCCCTTTTAAGTAGTGGGAAGTAGTATAATAATTCCATTTGACCACTAATAAAGTAGGTATTATATTTGTGGGAGATGAAAAATCTTTTGTACAAATAACACAATAAGGATCTTTGTGTTACTAGGCATAATAATATTTGATTGAAAATACGGTCACCAGAACCCAGAGTCTCAAGATTTAGATTAGAAGAGACTACAAAGGACTGCTGACAGGATCCAAGGAATTACCGTGTTCTTTCGTACTAGTGTTGCACACAGGAAGCAAAAGCAGAGTTTTAGACTTCTATAATGAATTTCTCTTGTTTGTGGATTATAATAATAAGTCTGGTGGGGTTTTTTTTGTTGAATTGGGTTTTAGATTTTAATGAAACCAAATTAAACTGCAAATCGTTGCGTCTTCAGTTTCTACAATATCAGGAAGGAAGGAAGAGAGCAGGGAGTCTAGACTGTTGCTGAACTGTGAGATCTGGCTTCAATTTCCTACTCTCCAGTGGGCTTCCTTTCTAATGTTAGGCAAGGCACTTCAAAGTCCCTCAAAGGCCTAATTTACATTGGCTTATATTGAATACTCCTGAGGATATAAGGCCAAGTCATGCTCTGTCTCAAGTTCCCACCCAGAAGAGGGGAATGGACAATATCTACAATCAGCATTTTGGGGGATAAAGAAGATGGTGAAGAGCTCACACTGTGAGGAAGTGGTAAAGGCCATAAAAATATTCATGTGACGGATCTCCTCTAAGCCATTCAAACAATGTTGAAGGTTTTTATGCCATATCAAACAGCTTTAATCTAGAACGTTGCTCACTGTTTACATTGCACAGTGCCTGGTTTGGGCAGCAGTTAGCTGCAACAGGAAATTGAGTGACTACACACAATGAAGTAAACTCTTTGAACAATATCATCTGGAAGTGGGTTTTCATCCATTTATTGTTGTCCGTCTGGGATAAAGAAGAAAGCCCATTTTAAAATGACCTTTTAAAAAAAAAAAATTCTCGTTTTTTAGTTTGGGTAGCCAGCTCTTTCCCCAGACTGAATTTAAAGTTATTTAATGTTTTTTATCTTTTTAATCATGAGCTGAGAGAAACTAATGGAAGTTATCAGGAACTTCACCTTCATTTACATAGTTGCTATGTGGAATGGGAAATTGGCTTATGCAAGGATGGAATCTAAGGCTCATTAGTGATGAGGATCTTCAGAAGAGAGTGCCCCCTGCCATAGTGTTCAGTTGCAGGATGTGGGTGGTCTTAGAGGATACATTTCACATTAGCCAGCCAATTAATGAAAACACAAGTGAATTGAACTGAATGTAGTGCTTACCTGTGTCTGTGAGGTTGCTTGCCTGGTGATTGCAAACAAAAGACTGATGACTCTACCCATACAGCAAAAAAAGATGGTGAATACAAACTTGGGGAAGTATGGGAAGAGATACTTCTATTTGATACAGTGTGATCATCATAGACTAAATATGTGCTTTGTAGTCTGAGTTGTGATGTAGAATATAATCATGGATAAAAAGGATAAAAAAAACCCTCCTTGTTCTTCAAGCCTTTAGGTCTATCAGTAGCCTGGGGAAAAGGAGGAATGCAGACACCTGAGGTAGCCAGCCTATTCCCGCATAAAAGTTTGATTGCATTCACTTATACTTCTTGATTCAACTGGCTGATCCATCACTAGGGAAACAGTAAACATTATGTTGATGGTGCTTTTGTACAAACAAGAAATCATCAAATTCCATCCTATTTCCCTAAAAGAATTCAAGAAACAGCAGTGCCTCCATGGGGATTAGTCATAGGTCTCACATACTTTATAGTCCACTGAAAAGCCCATTCTCCTCTGACCCCAAACCTCACATTGAAGATGTCTAACTTTGATATCACTCCCATCTCTGCAAATATAGTTCAGCATAGGCCAAGGGGACCTCAGCAGTATCCTTGATTTGAAAGATCAGAAGGTGGAGTTCCCAGAAATGACCCAATAGTAAATGATTCAACAATGCTCTTAGGTAGAAAAAGCATAGCTGCAGTGAAGAAAAAGCTGCCATTCCAAAACCAAGCTCTCTTCAGAGGTGCTGACCCAACTTTAGATGAAATTTTGTTTGAAACTGATGCATTTATATTTCTTTTCCTGGCAGAGTATTTTCTCAAAAAGACATTGAAGTCCATATTAAAAGTATGAAAGAAAGCTGGTTGAATTTGAGTAATTTTATCCAGAGAAATGTAGAAATTAAGAAAATAGCAACAAGATATTAAAGAAACATTTACCAGGTGTTGATATTAGTGTGACTTAAATTATTCATTTTGTTGTAGAAATTAAGATTCAGTCATCTGCTCAGCCCTAATTCTGGCTGATTTAGACACAGTTTCTCCAGGATTCAATCCTGCAAAGAACCTTCTTGCCTTTATCTTCTGCAGAACTTCAGCTGCAACTAAGAAACAACAGAGAAAGAATATTTTTTTTTTTTTAAAATTTTTCAAGGAAAGCCAGAACCTAATTGTTTTATTTTGGTGCTGGTTTACTGAAATGACCACATTTCCAAAAATCCTGGGTTTCTAACAGCCATCCCTGGCTCCAGAAAGGTCTGCAGGCTGCATAATGTTTCAAAGAACCAGGATACTTTGCCTTTGCTCAGATTTGGTTATGGAAGAGTAATGGGTGAGGAGGTGTATATTAATGATCCAGCTTTAGGAATACAGAGCCAGGATTTTAATCCAGTCACATGTAATTTACCTAGTACCACAGATCAAATGTCTCCTAAAGCTGGCATAGGAGTTTCTAGTTTCAAGTTCAGTGCTGAGGTCATTGGAACAGGATTAGCATCTGTGTCATGGTTTTATTTTGTCTTTCTCAGCTCTGTATTTTCTGTAATAAATATGGGAGGAGCACAAATGCTTCACAAAACACTGCTTAAACACCTACCTGAGCATGCATGTCTTCTATTTCAAGCTTATTTTGTTAAGAGGTTTCACGATAACTCCCACAGTTGCTTTCCAAAAATAAGCTTACTCCAGCTCTGACCATCGTTACAAGGTTGACTCACAAATTGGTAGAGAGGCAATGTGATGGAAATTCTTGAATAGATGTCTACACAAAGTTGCATCTACTGTTTTTGATGGGCATGTTAAGCCTCTGCTGCTGTTTGCTTATTCAAGACTATCTGTCCAGATAGAAGTGTGATTTAAAATATAAAAGAGATGTGTGGTAGGCAGTGCAAGGGGAAAGTACCTGGCTTCAGTGCACAGAAGAAGATAAGCGTAGTAACACAGGAAGAGCAATGTGATAGAAAACTACTGAATATCAGTTGTAGTTTCTAAAATATCTGTCCAGAAAGTCTAAACCAACTAAATATTAACTACTATATGGAAATGGTTGCCATGTTGTGTGCGTAAACTCTGCAGTTCTGAATGTCTCTACCTGCTAAGCTCCTTCAACTCATGACTTGTTGTCTGCACCTCTCCTATAAACAACATAAATTCTAAGTCTGACCTCTGAATTCAATCTTTCAGACAGACAAGGAACAAAAGAGTATCCAGGTTGCTGAAATACCACAAAATTAAGCATCATGAAAGGAAAGTTTTTTCAAGACAATGAGACTCTGAAACTTGCTGACACCAAATACTGTTGAATTCAGTAACAGTGGACAAAGATCATAGAATCATAGAATGGTTTGGGTTGGAACGAACCTTAAAGATCATCTAGTTCCAACCCCCTGCCATGGGCAGGGACATCTTCCACTAGACCAGGTTGCTCAAAGACCCATCCAACCTGGCCTTGAGCACTTCCAGGGAGGGGGCATCCACAGCTTCTCTTTCCAGTGCCTCACCACCCTCATAGTGAAGAATATCTTCCTTATATCTAATCTAAATCTACCTTATTTCAGTTTAAAGCCATTACCTCTTGTCCTATCACTACAAGCCATTGCAAAAAATCCCTCTCCAGCTTTCTTGGAAGCCCCCCTGAGTTACTGAAAGGCCACAATAGTGTCTTCCTGGAGCTTTCACTTCTTCAGGTTGCACAACCCCAATTCTCTCAGCCTGTCTGCATAAGAGAGGTGCTCCCAGACCTCTGATCATCTTCGTGGCCCTCCTCTGGACTTAGTCCAACAGGTCTGTGCCCTTCTTATGTTGGGGGCCCCAGAGCTGGCCACAGTACTCCAGGTCTTAGGAGAGCATAGTAGAGGGGCAGAATCCCCTCCCTTGACCTGTTGGCCATGGTTCTTTTGATGCAGCCCAGGATACATCTGGCTTTCTGGGCTGCAAGTGCACAATGCCAGCTCACCTTGAGTTCCTCATCAACCAACACCCCCAAGTCCTTTTCCTTAGAGCTTCTCTCAATCCATTCTCCACCCAGCCTGTATTTGTGCTTGGGATTCCCCTGACCCACCTGCAGGACCTTGCACATGGCCTTGTTGGACTTCATGAGGTTCACACAGGTCCCTCTGGATGACATCCCTTCCCTCCAGCCTGTTGACCACATCACAAAGCTTTACGTTGGCAGAAAATTTGCTGAGGGTGTACTCAGTCCCACTGTTCATGTTGCTGACAAAATTGTTAAAACAGTCCTGATCCCAATACCGACCCCTGAGGAATGCCACTTGTCACTGGTCTCCACTTGGACATTGAGCCATTGACTGCAACTCTTCAAATACAACCATCCAGCCAATTCCTTATTGACGGCATGGTCCACCATCAAATCGATGTCTCTCCAATTTAGAGACAACTAAGTTGTGAGGGACAGTGTCAAATGCTTTGCACAAGTCCAGGTAGATGATGTCAGTTGCTCTTCCCTTATCTATCAGTGCGGTAACCGCGTCATAGAAGGCCACCAAATTTATCAGGCACAATTTGCCCTTAGTGAAGCCATGTTGGCTGTCACCAATCACCTCCTTATTTTCTGTGTGCCTTAGCATAGTTTTCATGAAAATCTGCTCCAGGATCTTGCTGGGCACAGAGGTGAGACTGACCTGCCTGTAGTTCCCTGGGTGATGATGCATAAGAACAAGATGTGTAAGAATAAGGTGCATAAGGATATCCAGGTATCACAATAGGGGTGTAAAAAATAAAGTGAAATGATGGACTGAACTGATGGGCTGCATATGGATCCCTAAATAAATTCAACTACTTTTGGAATACTAAGGAAGCAACTAGATGTCTAGTACAGAATTCCACAACTTTCCCCAGAAACCAGGGAAGTTTAAACAGCTCATGCAGTAGGGTGTTTGTTATACAATAGTGATGATTTAATCCTGAGAAAACCTATAATCTTCCTTCCTTGCTTTCCTTTTTTTTTTTTCTTTTTTCTTTTTTATTCTCCTCATGATTTATGAAGGTTTTCTAACATTTCTGCTAAAGGTTCTTGCCAAGAATATTTTGGATGTTTTCCAATTTCCCCAGCGTTTTTCATTCTTTTTGCCTGCGTGAAAAGTTCCCATCAAGTCTTTAAATTCCCTCTATTAATTTTAAATAAGAACAAGCTAACTCTTAGTTTTTTCCCCATGATTCATATCCATGGGCTCTTATATGATTTCCCATAGCTCTCATTTTCAAGGACAGCCACGCTTACAAGGACATGGGCATGTGGAAAAACCTTATGCAAAATGCACTGTAATTTTTTTCTCCTTCTTAATATCTTTAGAACAATCTTAACCTAAATCACTGTTCCCTGGGTAATGGGAAAAAAAAAACCCCACAAACATATCCTTGGTTTCCAGCATTTGTAAAATTACTGAAAAGAGAAGGGACTTTATTCCTACTAGTTTTGAGTCTTCTTGCCCTGCTTTATAGGTATTTTTCTAATTACTCTAGTGCAATATCTGCTAGTTAGGATGTCCAATGTTTGTTCTTCTCTCAGACTTCCCTACCACTGAAATCCAGAAGAACAATGCACTTATGTGTTCCTTCTCTTAATTCAAATGTAGCAGCAGAAATGACGGGTTGTTTCCAAAGTTGTCACTTGAATGTATACTATTAATTTTATTACTCTTTGGGAAACAGTTTAAAAGGTAGGAAGGGAGCTGTAAGCAGCTGTAACACAGGCCGGATCTGTTGTCTTCTGCAAACTTTGTAAGAAGTTGTAATACCTCCAGGAAACAACCCCATGGACTTTAATTCAAATCTTGCAAATCACATGTCCTGAATATTGTCAGCTTGTGTCAGGGGGGTGTATTTGTGTCCGTGGACTACACTTGGGATCATTACTTCCAAAATTATTAGGAATGTTAATGGATAACAGAAAAAGAGCCAAGATTTTATTAAATCTTTAGAGAAACTTGTGATTGTCCCTAGGCAAAATATATCTAAGGAAATATCTGTACAATTTATCTATGGTGGAAACCATTAAATATTTGAATCCCAGGTTCATTGGTATTTGTCAGCCGAGTTAGATATAATAGCTGAGAGCAGTGTGGCAAGTATTGTAATAAAATTCACAGCTCAAAATGGCAGCCACAGACTGGTAGAATGAGAGACAAAGTGAAGGAGAAGTTAATATGTGGGAAACTGAGGCATAGAGATGTCTCGTGAGTTGCGTAATGTCTCTCAAGAAGACAGTGATAGCACAGGAACCCAAATCTCAAAAGTGCTGTCTAAATAGCGTTAGTGTAGCCACATCCCCCTGCAACGTGATGTCTAATACAGCAGGAGTGTGTATGTCTGTTCGGCAGTCAATACAGGATTTTCTTCACACCGGATATGAGTTCATTCAAGGCTTTCCCATTGATTTTCAAGATTACCTTGAGCAACCTACCATAACTTTGTGCAAGTTTATTCTCTCTAGGGTGGTGGTAATAAGACTTTTTTGGCACCTTTATTTATCTTGAAGAGGTTAAGGTTTTTAAAATTTTGAGTACAGGGGAATTTATATGAGATTTTTTGGATAGATGGGATTGCGCTCATTTCAGTTTCGAAGTCTTAGACAGGTCTTATTGAGGAGGGTAGGTAGGATTAAATTCAGGACCCTTTGTTTTATACTGCTTAGTCCATTTAAGAGCTTACTGCAGGACCATGATATGTATGCAAAGTTTATGCCAAATAAAAAGACAGACTGTTCAGAAAGTGATAATAGATCCTTTTCTTGAATGTCCCTTAACTCAGACTGAAGGCCATGAATAGCCTTACCAGAAAACAGCCCAAAGAAAGAGAACAGCTAATGATACTCTTGGCACATCACAGACAGAGAGAACATTAATGCAGTTTAATGAAATCCCAGACAGAAAGCCAAAAGGCTTGTGCCTGACATGCATTGACAAAGTGTGGTTGGTCTCTTGTTGATTTATGTGCATGTGTGATCCAGATGAAGCTACAAGATTTCAATTGAGATAATGTGCATATTTAAAAAGCAAAAAACCCCAGATTTACCGATGCAGTGACAGAGGTTGATGGAATCTAATTGGAGAAGGAAATTAATGAGAAAAATTAATTCTATTGCATTTTTGTGCTGAGCTGTATAGGCAGTTCAGCAATTAAATCGCTAATCAGACAAGAGCTGGCTGATCTAGGAAAGGAGCAATCTCATGTCTCAGCTGGATGGGAAGCTTTAAAATATCTGCTCAGAGGAAAGCTTAAAAGGTACAAAACAGACAGAAGAGCATTTTGGGTTGCAATTAAGCTTATGGCTTATTACAGATTAGCAAAATAGTTTGCTTACTTGGAAGCTACCTTATAATTATATTGGGTTTATTTTTAACAGAAATTATTTTTCGGCAAATGGAACTGCAATATATTCTTGTGTGCATGTGTGTTAGTACTTAGGTGATTTTTTTTTTTTATTCCTTTAGCCTCTTTAATAAGCAGACAAAATTGGTTTTGTACAGTTGTACTTGAGTATCTAAGTGCCAACTGTGTACTTCAAGGGTTGTGATGACACTTGTGTTGAAAATACATGTTGACTGCCTTTCTGGAGGCTGGTTTGTATTTCTTTGCCTTGAGAAACCAGTACTGTACATGTGAAATGTCTCCAGAACAAAGATTGTATAATAATTTGTAGAAAGAATTGGGGTCAGAAGAGGAACATCTGATTTATAGCTCATTATCTTGCTCTGGGAAATCAGCAAGTTCTTCCATCTGTTTCATGGGCAGGTAAGGAGGTATATGTGTTTCTACCCTTTCTCCCACTGTATACAAATACCAAATCTAGTGCTCAGAATCACAGACTAGCTGGGCACTAGGATCAGGTCTCTCCTGAATGAGCAAGGAATCTGATCAGGTACGCTTGAAGGTGGAGGAAGAACACAATGTGGAAGGATCACCTTGTGAATGTGGATGGAATAAACCCGCCTTGAACATCACACTAGAAACTGAACTTGCAGCCTGTAGAATGAAAGATCCTCAGCTTCAGCGGAGGGATCAGGTCTCTGGTATCTCATGTAACTCTGAAGATTGATCATAGAAAGGGTATGAAAGACCTCCTGACTGGTAGTGTACACAAAGAGGAAAAAAAACCTCTAGGACCTCAAAGCCTTTTTTATGTGTTTACTTGTGTGATCCAGAGTGGGGTTCAGAAACCTGTATTTAAATACCTAGATAACTTGCCTGACTTTTCAGAAACACGAACGAGCAGTGGTGGATTCTTCCAGTGAGAGTCTGAGATGCTTCACTCTGAATCCTCAGGCTTTTTATTTTACAAAGGGATCTTAGGGACTATTTCTTACATCTGACGTATTGGATTTATTGTCAGAATTTTTATTAGACTGTCACAAAATGTTTTACGTATTTAATTCACAGTAATTTACCCTCTGAGTAAAGTGCAACTGGCCTTAATGCTGAAGATAAAAGTTTGGTAAATGTACGAACTCCATCCATTACCTTCTTGAACACAGCAGGCATTGCACTAGTACATTAGGAGAGCATTTAGTTCCCAATCCATACCATTGATCTGAGGACTTGAAACTGTTACAGCTCTGTCTGGGAAATCTCTAATTTCCAGTTTGACTTAAAGTCTGTGATTTTAGCTCAGGACTTTTCTGATTCAGTTACTGTTATGTTGATGAGATGATGCCAGATGTGCTACATGGCACTGAGGGAATAGAAGGTGGGTCCTAATGTTATAACCATGTTTGAAGTGTCTGTAAAGTACATATATTCACATTTTTATATGTATTTCAACTCTTACATATCTGGATCTTTAAACGTTTGGGGTGGTCCAGCTGTCAAAACATCAAGTGGAAGGAAATCTTCCCATTGGTAGCCAGAGGAAAAGACTAACTGAAATTAAATCCTGGAATTCTCTTTCTTTTATGTGCACCACTCATTTACACAAAGAGAATTTGGTGGTTATGATGGGAAACAACTACTTGCCTGATGACTGGAATGAATTGACTTAAAACATACTATTTCCACCCCCCACCCCTTTTTTTTAAAATCCTAATTTCTGCCAGAACAGTTCTAAACTTCGTGGAAGGTCAGCACGATAATCTGAAATTGCCACAGTCTTGTGATGCTGAAAGAGCTATTTAGTGTTTGGGGTTTTTAAAAGGCACTTCAACTCTTCATTTGCCATACTTAGAACTGGATTAATTTTTATCCTTCAGTCCTTTCACATTACACAGCAATGCAGAATGACATTGACACTGGAAGCAGTTATAAAACATTTTCCTGAATGGTGTAAATTGGCATACAAATGGACATTTATCCGTTGGACATGAAAGTGAAATCTTGGGGTTTTTGAGCTCATTAGGAGGTTTATCGTTCTCTAAATGGGCTGAGATCTCTCTTCCAAAATTTAATTTTAGTATTGGGTCCTTCTTTGCTCCAGTTTTTCAGTGCTAAAAGATCATTTTGTGACAGAGTTGTTTCTTTTCTCTCTTTCACTCAGTACAACAGCACAGGAGCAGTGAAGGAAAATTCAAAACACTAAGAGCTCTGCTACAGTACAAGTCAGTCGATATTTATTAAACACAGTCACTTTCTGTCCCAAAGTCACCCCTCCTAATGTACTTGGCGGGAACTGTACCTTGGCTCTTATTATTTCTCCAGCTTGTTATGAATTTCTCCCATATGTTAACACAGACATACGTGCATCAACTGTAACTACTGTGTACTCAAGTCCAGAAAACCAGAGAAAGGCAACCATCTCAGGGTCTGATTTGGGGGGAATTTTTATAAAGGAGAAATGACATTTCCAGCTGAAGTTTGCAACAGTTACCACTATTTGATTAGTTGCGGTGGAGACCTATAGTTAGCTCTTATTTAAGAAGGCATATGGCTCCAACAGATGGTAAAGGAAAAAAAAGCAAGTTTGATAAACAGGGCTATTTGCACAAGATTTTCTGGTCTCCTTTGGTTATATTTTGCAGTACGTTTCTTAGGTTCTAGCAAGATGGCATACTGTTCATTAGAAGAATGCCCACATCTTAATTTTCTCTAAAAAATAGCAAAATTAGTGTGGCCTGCAAGCATTTAAGAATTTTGGCAATAGTAGAAGAAACTACATGACAAGGAAACTTAGAAATTAGAGAATACATGCCTATTTTGTAGGGACTCTGAACAAGAACCAACTCTCCTTGTGAGGCTAGCGGGAATTTCATGTGCTGAAGATCAAGAGACAGGGCAGCCCAAAGGGGTGAGGGAGGTAGTCATCCACTAGATAGGTTTGGGTTAGATTTATGACCGTACCAACCAGGACTGTGTGTGCTGTAGACATCTCTCAGATTACAGGTAGGTCAGCTACAGCTAGTCCAGACTGAGGTTTTAAAGGCAGTACAATCTATACCCGTTTATTACCACCCTCCCTGTTCACCTATGTTAACAGATTATTTGATTGCTTCCAATTTGCTTCAGGGCAAGGATATCTAGCTCAGTTTAAACTGCCTTCTGCTGTGATTTACCAACAGTTGACTTTCCACTGAAGCAGCTTAGGAAAGATCACATGAACCGCTGCCACAACATGTCCGTGTGGGTAGTAACATAAGGTTTGTGGGTAGGAAGGTTTCAAAATGCTCACAGCTCCTTCTCAAGTGAGGGTGTTTGCAATGCCCTTCATCCGTCTGTGCACGAGTGACCTGGGAGAATGAATGAACCTATCTATGTTTAAATGTATCGTATGTCTCAGATTTTCTTGTGTGGGAACCCAAGTATAGAAGCTATGATATGCTTCTTGTGATGCTGAATTAATCTGAAATACAAATGTTTAAGTGTGCACTGTTATTCATAAAGAAATATTTACAGTAAAGCTCTGTTTACAATGGCAGCTTCTTGATTTCCCCACATTATTGAAGAAGATCTTTTTCATTAAAGCAAAACTTAGCAGGAGCCTGTTTTTCCATTTATCTGAACAGCAGCATAATACCGCTTTTCTCAGACAGCAAGAGAGATGCAAGAAGTTGCCAGCAATTGAGTAATTATCTCGTTTCCAGTGCTGTAATTGTAAAGGCATCAAAGAGGCTAGATCTGAAGTCAGATCTGTTTTCCATATGGATATTTTTCTGACTGTATAATCATCTCTGTTCATTTTAGACCTCTCGCACAATGCTCAATAAACCATACAGAGATAATCCTGGAGAAAGCAAGATGCAAACCTGAAGTCATCTTTCCAAAAAGCCATATTCCCTGGAGTTGTAAATCTATATTTAGAATAAAAATATATATGACTTTCTTTGTTCTCTGCCTTGCATGACAGATAAGAAGCAATGTAATCTCTCCAGCAGCAGAGTGTCAGGACCCAGTCATAACATTTCCTCCTCCTTATTTTGAAAAAGTAGTAATTAATCTTACTTCTTTGGGCTACTGTATAGAGGACAGAGTCAGGGTAAATCCTGTCTCTGCTCTTTCTTTGTCAAACCCAGAAGTTGAAGTATACTAAAAGCAGAGGTAACAGAGGGGTGTAAGTATGATGTTTCGCCCTGTAATTCTCAGCAAAGCCATAGTCGAGTCCTACAAGTTTAACAGAAAAGTTGTATAGGAGAAAATTAGCTGTGAAGGCGGTTTTAATGTGTTTCCTCTGGAGAACACAGTTTTTCATGTTTCATTTAGGTCTCATGCTCCTTGTTGCATGAAACCTAACGTTATTTAAAGTTAACCTTAGCAATGTAGTCAATTTTAAAATAAACCAAGGACCTAATTCCAAGGCGTTCTTCATGCTTCTGGTACCTGTTAGAAGCAGAGTTAAAAAGTAATGCAAGGTGATGCTCACGCTCACTGTACATGGTCTCTTTAGTACTGCAACTGAGAACCTCTTCCTTTCAAACTGTTGTTTTCTCTTCAGAAACTGTCTAAAAAATACAGCCTTTCACTCATGGCTTTGAAGGTACCCTCCTACCATAGGAATATTACCTCATGCAAGAGTTCTGAGTAAGGCATTTACAAGTTTAAAAGCCCTGAAAAAATAAATATGAACAAAACTCCAGCATTTCTCAAAGGTCAGATTACACCAATACTCTTGGGTAAATCTGGGTTTCAGACTGGGATGCCTACCATCCTTGAAAAGTTTGGTTGGTTAACATTTATTCCAGTTTTCTTTGACAGTTATAGACATCAGGAGGAAGCACAATCAAAAATATACTTATGGAAAGAATCTAGCTGTCGAGATTGGAGCACGCTAATCACTTACATGCAACACAGATTGCAGAGGGCATAAAAACTGGCCAATCCTATTGCTTTGCAAACAGCAAGGGTTCATCTGACTTAGGTGGCTCTGGGGAAATCATTCATCATCAAGCCTCAGCTATACCAAGACATTGCCATTTCAAAGTCTCTCCTTGATGGAAATCAGAGGTTGAGATATGTGCATGTCATTGTCAGTTGATTCTGCCAAGGTGAGTTCATTGTTTGTTTGCTCTGTGGAAATGTTATTGACATAGAAAACTACGAAACTTCTCAAACCATTTTTATAGAGGTTAAAAGAAAAGTGAGTAAAGGATGGGTCAAATAAAGGAGATTTAAAGGAAAGAAGGGAGATAATTTAGGCACGGTGAAAGGAGAGGAAGGATGCTGCAAAAGCTCAGAGTTGAAAAATGAAGAAAGTGGGATATCTGGAGAGGACCGCTGGGATAACTGACCAGTGGAGTTTGGGAGGAGTGCAAACCTATCTGATGTGTGTATTAGGATCTTAAAAAGGTCAGGGGAATATTTCTGACCTGCAGAATTTTATCAACATCTTTGATTAGTTTTCCTTAGAAATGTCTTCCTCTCCTCACATGAACAGAAGTGGTATGAGAGTGCTGCTGGGGGAAATAAAACAAATGAGAATGTTTGAAAATCACAAAAACTTAGGTCCCTCACACAGCTTTGCACCAGCTGATGGGTGATGCCAGTCTGGCCAGGCAGTACTTCCAGCTGATGTACCAGTGGGTCCTTCAAATAGAAGGACAAGATATTCTGGCATATCACATCCCTTCAGAACACAAATAGAGTAGCACATTAGTCAACTAAAGTTGATTTTATTATGAACTTTAACAAATTATACCTACTACCAACAGCAATGCTATAGTTAAGTGAATTTGACCAGATATCACATGTCTCTGTAGGGGACTGTCATTTCTGGTGGTATCCTTCAGGTTCCAGTGTTTTTTTCTTGAAGATGTTAAACCAGATTTTCTTATCCATTACTTGCTTTTTTCCACCTGCCTATACCAACTCTCATTATATGCTCTGAGGTATTATGAAAAACTATTCTATTCCATTCCATTCCATTCCATTCCATTCCATTCTTCAGGGGCTTTTGCACATCTGCTACAGACATCCACCACCACCACCACCCCCTCCCATCCCAGCACCTTCTTGCTGGCAGTGGTCATCAGAACAATATAGTTTCTATTCTCACTAAATTAGGCTGAAGTTAAGTTAAAAATTTGTTTACAGGTCACCTATCCATCAGTTCCTTCCTTGTAAGATTATCCGAACAGATGTTTCCAGGGGCCTCCAGAATCCAAATAGTAAAGCCTCTCTCCAATTCTTTAAAGGGGTGAATAGTTTCTGTATGATGTGCTGCAAAACATTTAGAAATCTCCATCTATAGAAGCTTTCAGATGAGAAGATTAGGTAGACTAGAGTGTATCTGGGGGAGCTTGGTTAACTGGATATGGAGACAGTGGGAAAGCAGGACATGATATACTGACTGGCCTGTACAGGTAGCCTATGCTATTTGTGTGAACACATGCACAACTGAAAAGAGCGTTTTTCCCTTCCTGTTTTTCAAATGCCATTACTCAATAGTCTGTAAAGGGATTGCTAGGGGTGGTGGTGGGATTGCAGTATATTTCCTGTGGAAAGAATTGAGAGAGGGAGAGGTATCAACAGACTTTTCTCATTCTCTTAAATGAATGGTTGTGGAGCACAACTGTCCTGCTCATGCTTGTGATGGTTCTTACAGCCCTGAGAGCTCTTTCACTTTCCAGATAATTTGAAGACCTACTCAACCCAAAGAAGATAAGCAGTAAATGGAAGGGCCACTTATGAAAAAGAAACAGGAAAATAGGATTCCTTCTAGCTTAAGGGACACTGCAAGTGTCACAAATAAATCTCCTAACAAGGAAATTTACCGAGCAAAAGCTCATTACCACAAAATTAGACTTTCCTTGTTGACTTCACCAAAGCTGAAGCCTTTGAAACTGTGGAATAAAAAGAGCTAAATGCAGGTCAATACAGTCTTAGCTCCAGCTCTCACCAGGGAGTGAGAGCTCCCAGCAGTTTCCACACACTTTGTCTGTCTCCCCTGGACTGCATGTGACTGCTGAGCAGTGCAGGCATATCTCAGAGCTATTTGCATAACCGAGGTTATGCTAGAAAGAGATTTGGGAATAGTATATATATATAGTTTCCAGCTTCTCTCTCATACCATCTTGTGCTTTTTGCCAAAGGACAGAGGTGCTTGTGTGAACACAGGGGTACATCTGCTATGTCTTCTGCCAGCAACCCTCTCTGAACAATGTCAGCTATGGCAAAAGCCAACATCATTGCCACTGTCTGGTAGCAGACAAGTTTGCGCGTTTAGAGAGGAGTAAGTGTCAGAAGGTACCCCAGGAACAAGAAGTTTGTAAAAGTTACCAGGATGATGATGTTTTCATGGAGCAGACCAAGGAAGGGTATGTTTGGTGCAGGTGCCACTTCTCGTTAGTGAAAGTACAGTCACACAGACTGGTCCCTGTCTGTACCTTAAAGCACACAATACATCTGCTGGAGGGCAGCATCTATGGAGATGTTGTCATTCCCCTTTGCTTTGAGAGGCAGGATGCCTGCATTGCTGTCAGCATCGCTAAGACATCTTCATGCTGCCAAGCGCTCCTCAGAAAACTCCTGCCAAGGCCTTATGTCATACTTTACGGGAGAAAGAAGCAGGCTGTGGCCATTGAAATAGGCAGGAATGGGTTGCATTTAGGAGATGATCAGGCACTCATCTGCTGTAGTCCTCTGCCAGATCTCTGCAAAGGTAGATCTCTCTGCTTAAAACAGCAATTTTTGGCCATCTAGTATCATATTCGCTCACACCGATTTGAGGCAACCCTAAGCATTGTAGCATGTCTTTGACCTCGGCCTTTCCAACAAGAGAAATGACTCTTTATGCCACCTTGCAAATCTAGCTCCTAAAGCAATTACACACTAGGAGTGGTCTGCGCAGGAGTGTGTTTGAAAAGAAAATCACATTAAACTTTCCATCCTAGAAGAGTAGCAGTATATCAATATCCAAATCAAATAACATAAAGCTTCCTTTATCTGCCAGCTACGAATAAGAATCTATTATATCTCCAGTATGGTTTTTGCAGAGTCTCTAATATGATGAGGTTTAAATTAAAATAAATATGACTGCATGCTTTTGAAGAGCTAATCAGGCTGAAACATTCTAGTGTAACTGGTGTAGCACAAGGAAATAAAAGTGTATTTATCTAGGATGCCTGGACTTATGCATAACTATTGTGTGGGATATGTGATGGGAAGAGAATAGCAGGGTGAAACACTCAGGCTGTCCTGGGTGTGCTTGGTAAAAGTCAGTAATAGGAAAATTATTTGAATGTAGTCTGGATGACAACACTATTGTCCTGTTAATTAATTAGCTCAGGTCTTATTGGTATTTAATCAACTCTTCCCCCTGCCCCATGTGATTTTTTTTTCTTGCAGTTTTTTTTGTCTGCCCTATCCCAATTCCAGCAGACTGGTGCCACAAAAAATAATCATTATAATGCCAGAACTCCATTCACTTGTCTACTGGGCTGTTAGTACTTTTTTTTTTTTTTTTCCCCAAGTCTTTTCTCTTATTTTGTTTTTTTTTCCCCCCTAACCAAACTTTACCTTGAAAAATCTTTACTCTTCTGTCAGTTGTGACTCACTGACTTCTGATTGCAAATTATGTATTATTTTTGCACTGAAAAGCAAAGCAGTAGCTTTAGCACAGCAGAATAGACCCGTCCTGATTTGAAACTCTTGACAAATCATCAGTCCATAAGACTTTCTGATCTGGACTTTTATCTTACTACAACCCATGGACTCAAAACAATTCTGCAAAGGCCCAAATTCCCAGAAGTACCTTCTGAAAAACTATTCTTTGTAAAAAGCATGTGCCTGCTGGCTTCCTGATGATGATCACAGATCTGTTTCTCTTTGAAGGACGGATACTAGTACACCTTTTTTAAACACACCTTGTCAGGAGAGTTCCAAAATACCATTTGCTAAAGGTCTATATTTCAAATATAATATAATATAATATAATATAATATAATATAAATCATGCACACTTTTTTTTTTTTTTGGTCAGATGAATGATGTCTTAAATTCCATAGGCGTCACTGTAACCAAAACAAAATACATTCACTGGAGGTACCTAAAGTTAGGAAGGACAAATCCCACCTGAGTTTATGTGAAATTCTTTTGTGATAATGTGATACATCAGCACACAGATGAAGACATTAACTGTCTGAATTCAATGTGGAGAAGCTTAGGGTTTTGGTTCTTGAGGTCCTCAGATTAATCCCAACTGTATGGGCCAAACTGGCAGCTCTCAGGGTAAAGGGCCTGAAGGATTACACAGGAATTTTGGCGTCTTGAAAAAAATGGCTACATTTTTCTTTTTCTGTATTTTAACTTAAGATGCCTCTGCACTTCCAGGCTCCACATTCAAAATCTGTTACTGGCCATTGTGTGACCCCCCCACCCAGATAGTAACTTCTGGGAGCACCAGAGATGACAAGAAAGCTCCCTCTTCTGAAAGATGCTCATTGCAGATAAAAGATGAAATTTCACAGGTGAACACCCACAGTCCTCATGATGCTGGGTAGCAAAGCTCCTTAGAAGATATTTGATGCTTTAGCTTTCATTACAAATAAAGTTAATAGGGTAAATGCTGTCACAGGATCAGCTATTCTCATTCTGAAATCCAGCCTGCCTACTGTTTAACTTTTATTTTCTTTAAATACATTTGGAAACATGCAGTCCACAATAACAATCTGCTCCATTACCATTAATTATTGAGAATGCAAGTGTTCAATTACAAGTACTAATACAACTGGCCTAGATAACCCTGAAATGAAAATGTAGGAGAAGAAAACAACCCCCCTGCAGAAATCACACCAGGAGTCTGTCTGTGTTTTGTGCAGGTGATTCCAGCCTTTGCTCAGCCTGCGTTCATGAAAACAACGTTTACAGCAGAATATTTCAGATTTTGTACAGAAACGAAGAGATTGTTCTTAATGAATCAATGAACTTCAGAGTGCACCTGCTTCTGGATGGCGAAAGGGTGAGTTATCTTGGGATGCACGTAAAAACCAGGAGGGCTGGGATGCCTCTTACCTAACTTTAGGTGTCTATTGCACAGATATCTCCATCTGAGAAGTTATCATGGGGTCCCTGTGCTGTCACAGGTCTCATCAATATAGCTAGTGGAAGTAAAGGCATGATTTATCTGACCAAATACCAGCATCTGCATTAAAATGAGATTGACTGTCCTGTAACCATCATTGCCTATGCTGACAAGGGTTCCTGGGGTGATTTGTTTATTTGTAAATACTGACACCATAAACATCTGCATTAGGTCAGATAGACTCTCTGCACTGTGCCTGTTATGAAAAGTAGTTCACGCCTTGGCTCTGCAGTGGAATAAGTTGTTGACATATACTGGTAAGTCAGTATATCAGAAATTCAAGTTTATCAACCATAATTTGTCATTTGTGCACTAGATCCCTCATTCTACATATCCGTGTAGATCAACCTCACCTGAGAAAACAAGGAATCTTCTGCATCTTGCTAGGACCAGTTTCTACTCCTATCATCCATTACTGCTGTCTTCTCCTCCTCCTCCTCTCTCCTCATGCTTGGTTTTTGCTACAGAAATAACAATACTGTGACCAAGCTATCCAGTCCCTTTCCACCACTCAGAGGTCTTCCCACCCTTCTCCTTAGTGGAGTGCATGGCAGAATTGCTGGAGCTTACTCTCTTTATAGTCCATGTACAACTCCTTTGCTTTCCATCATGTCTTAGCTAGAACGGGTTCATACTGAGATCCTTCTCCCCATTTGGCATCCACTCCTTCAGCCAACATGAGCACCCACACAAGGGAAGTACATGATCTGAACCACCCATCTTGTAGGGCACCTTTGACTTCCTCTTACTAATGTGAAACTAGTGTCTTTCCTAATGACAACTCCTGTCCCCAGGAGCTACAGGAGAAAAGCAACCTTAGAGTATGGAAAGTACTGCTTTACTGGGCTCTTTAAACAGGAAGGAGAGAAAGTGGCGTGGTAGAATGACATTCAGGCCTCACCCAATGTGTCATCGTTGTGCTTTGACAGCACAAGGACTGATACAAAATATATGGCATTGGTACTTGTTCTTATCAATGATGAGAGACATATGACATCAGCTGTCTTTGCAAAATCAGAATGCCATCAAAAGTAATTATGCATCCAGTATGAATAAAATGCTGTGTTGAACTTGGGGCGAGAGATTCTCACATGTGCTTCCTTGTATAACTTTGTATTTGAGCGTGAAGGGATTTAAAATTTCTCTTTTGTCTGATTTCAACCCATATATATATGGGCTATATATAGATCTAAATTAAAACAGCTGGTGAACCTAATTTAAGCTCATTTTACATGCTTCCCTTTCCCTCCCACTTTTTTTTGGGTGTTTTGGTTTGGTTGTTTTGTTTTTAACATGGTGACATCAATTTATTCCTCCCTAGAATTGTTGGTTTGTGTTTATATGACAAAGTACTAAATGCAAGTTTATCAATATTTGTTAGGAAAATGTTCCAACATGCTTAACTGAATATTAATTTTATCCTTCCTCAGTGGAACATCTCTGATTAAAAGTTCCTCCTCTCAAATTATAGCACTTTCTGCTGTGTTGAGCAGGGATGATTTCTGATGATTTGGCATTAAAATTCAGCAAAGTTTTGCACCTCACAAAATGAAAAAAACCACCAAACCAACCCATAAGATTCTTCACAGCTAAACCTCCTTCTGACTCTTGATGTGCTGCATGCCTCACACTTGTCTTTTTGGAGGATATCCCCTGGGAAAAGGACAGCTGCCCATTGCTGTACTTACATATGGCTTCGCACAGGGGTAACTCCATTATCTCTGTGTGATTAAGTTGCTTTGGGTTTTCAGGGGTGTAGAATAAGAGGATAAAAAGGTCTGTTGGTCCCGGAAGAATTGCCAGAAAGACTGTAAAGTATCAAATGCAAAAAATAAAAGTCTGTAAAGCTTTTTGCATTTTGATCAGATTAGCAGAATTCACTGCCTCTTTTTTTCTGCTTTGTTGTCTTGCCATCCACAACTTTACAAATTTGATATAAATATGGGAGAGACAAAAGTGTGCCACCCCACTAGGCACCATACCCAGAAGAAACCTACTATATCCACAGCTATTGTTCAGAGAAGGTTTTGCATCTCTGTTGTGCAATGCGACCATTGCAATGTGGCATTGGCAAAACACCTAGAAATTTGTAAAGTGTTTAAAATGTTATTTCTTTTCAGAACTTCTTAGTTTACTTAACACGCAACACATGCAAATCTTTTTTGCACCAATTGTGTGCCACAGTGAGGTTTTTTGGTTGAGGGTGAAGGATCTGTTCACTGATTTTTCTGTAAATGGAAGTTATGATAAATAGACAAGGAAGTTAGAGCGGCTAATGGAAGTGCTGAGTTTGTGTGCTCTGTGTAGTTTCAGCTGTCAGAGCTGGAATTATCAATTATTTATTATTTATTATTATTTATCAATTATTATCAAGTGAGCAGTATGCTTTCTTGTTGTGCAAGGGTGGTTTTGTTGGTGAGATAGGTTGCTGAGATAGGCTCAGTATAAAAAAGCCTCAAACAACAAACCCCAATATTTCCAAATATGGAAATACATCTTTTTTTGTCTGGCATTAAATGGCAGAAGCCTCAATTATCCTCCTAGAAGTGGCACTGAGCATACCTTTCACCGTATCAATGGTGCTTTAAAACTTTCTGGTTTATTGTTTTTTTCTATATTATCCCAAAATGCAGCAGTCTTTGAATTCGTAGGAAACAATATTGCAGAGCTGAGGCAGCCTTTAGTGTTACAAAGAAGTCTGATTTATTTTCATAAGCTTTTGCTTTCGTTCTTATTAAAGAAGGAGCTCTGCCTCTTTCATCAAGCAATAAACCAGGTAGCTTGTCTGCCTCCTTGCTTGCTGGCTCCATTCAGGGACAATTTAGTAGCAGGGAGAGGACAAAGTGAGGCACGCTGGGATGCTACAGTAGATTAGATTTTGTATTTTCCGGAGAAATTTAAGTGAGATGGGACATCCAGATCATTCAGTTTGACATTCTGGCTAAAAGGTTAAATATTATGGAAGTATGTCACAAGAATTCTGGAAAAGTCAGTTATAACTATCATGGCAGCTCTTAAAAGCTAAACCAAAATGTAAATGTAAACTTGAAAAATTAGAATTCAAAACTAAAATGATGTGCTTTGATTCCAGGCCAGAAATTGGAGTACTTTACTTTTTATATACTTTTTATTTTACAAATACTTTCACTTTTTAGATACAAATACTTTCTGTTGTACAGATTCCAAACAGTGTTCAATAAAATGCATTTCCCGATTAGTGCAGTCCTTTGGCAAGAGAGTCAGAGGCTAGAAAACAGTCTGAACTGTGGGCAGCACCTTATGGAATATTGTGTACGCTCACAGATGAATATGGGCTTTTTTTGCACCGGCTATGATGCCCAAAGCGGGAGCACTAGGGGAAATGTAGGCACACCCCAGCAATGGAGAAGAGCATACTGAGTCTGGAGATTTTCCTTTCCAAAAGACACCAGAAAAAGCGGAGTAATATCAAACGGATGCAAACAATGAAGACTTAATCAAATCAGAAATGGCAAAATTAATTTCAGCCTTGCTCGATTTTAGGGGGAAAAAGAATGAAAAGCACATAATATTTCAAAGAAACTTTTCAAAATCCCTGTTCAGAACTGTCTTTACTTATTTTATTTTTCACTGGAGACAAGATCACCATGTAAAATGCAATAGTATTTCCCAGAGGTGAGACATTCTGAATTTCCTTTACTTTTGTTTAGCATGAATGTATTTCCACAAACACAGATCTTTATTTTTTCATTCACAAGTTGTGATTTTAATCATTAACACAGCTGAAAGGTCAAAGAACTTGGTAAAAACCACTGGAAGACACTTCACAGAGTATCTGGGAGGACACTGGTTGGCTTAGCCAGTCAAACACTAATTATGTTCCAGTGAAATTTTTCAGGTTAATCTCTCAAGAAATTTGGTGTGAAATTTTAAGTTTTCTTTGGGGGGGAGGG
>NW_009259427.1:837264-862853 GCF_000687185.1 Egretta garzetta | reverse complement strand
TGGGGAGGGAAGGGAAATCATCTGGTTATCTATCAAACTTTTGGAAAATTATACAGTCTGTAAATGATAACACTGGGAAACACCATAATAGCCCCCATAATGCTGAAAGAAGCATCCAATATTTCATTTAAGGACAGTATTATTTCATACAGGAGGCTGAGGAATGACAGAAATTTCAGTGCCTCTGCTGTATGAGCTATGAAAGGCCATTTTATTTTTTCCTATGTAAAGGATCTTATGCACCTGTGGTTTTAATAAGTAAAAAAAAGTAAAACACAGGAAACTCCAGCAGATATCAAAGCTGTGTAGTAACTTGTGTCATGTAATTACTGTACATAATTCTGTGGTATCTCAGCCTATGCATAAGCCTTTTAATGATATTTTCTCATGAAGAGTCCAGTCATTTTTGAACAACTTTCCAATTTTCACTTGTCTTAATATTTACACCTCCAATATACAAAGAAAAACATGTAAACTTTGTAGTGAGAAGTGCGATTTGATTGATTTTATGTGTGGTTTTGCACTATTCTGGGCAGTCTAATTTCAATACAGTTCTGGGATTAAAAATATCCTATAGTAACACCTTAATTCATGACCCCGTGATGATGAAAATCCCTAAGTTTCACAAACATCTGTTCATTGCTTCAATGTGTTTAGAGCTGGCGTCACTACCTATTGAACTTGTTTTAAACACAGACTCAGATTTCAGTGGCTGTTGCAGGTGCTCAACAGTATTAGGCACAGACCCCAAAAAAGCATCCTCTCTGCTGGAGGATGAGGTTTGCTTTGTCTAAAGCACTATACTTGAGTTGAATTCCTAGTTTAAATTCAGTCTGGAGCTTCAATAATGATTATTTCTTTTGCAACTGCTAGCAACTGTGATTTTTACTGACAACAACTCATTAAAAAAAAGTCTTTTTTTCTGAAAGACATACTTCCAAATTTTTGAGACAAACACAAAAAAGAAAGCACATTTTCTGTTGAAGCTGGAATTTTCTCCTCACATCTCTGTGCCTGTGGTCATGCTAGAAGAAAGACCGTATTACTTCAGAGGGGTTTAAATTTTACATCTTTGATAAATCTGTCAAAGTACAATCGATCCTTGACTCTCAGTTTTCTTGCTTCAACAGAAAAAGGCACACTGTAGATAGAATTTCACCTTTGGGAAACCTAGCTAAACATGTTTTATGTTATATATTTTATGAATCCTACCCATCAGAGCAGGCTAGATACCACTGACTTTGCCATCAGTGCATTTTTGGTATAGTCTGTTGTTAAGAAAGTGCTAATCAGCTGGAGTAATTCAAATTCATCTTGCCTAACTTAAGCCATCTAAAATTCAAGTGTATTTAGACCAATATATTTCTCTACACTCTATCTATTCTCAATGGAAAGAGACAGGCACAAAGAGAAATCAATTGTCCTTTTCAGATGTGTGCCTCAGGATGGGCCAGCTCACTGTATGCATCTGTTTGTTGCTTTCTGCTGACAAAAGGCAGAACCTAGATGTCTCACCTCACCATTTTGTAGCAAAAATTGGGTAAATTATTTACAATATCATATCCCTAGTGAACAACTCCACTTTTCCACCTGCATTCCTGTGCATCTCCTGTTGTACGCTCAAAGAAAGAGACTTTTTTGGTAATGAAATGAGTCATTTTTTGTTCATATTTCCATTTAGGTTGATAGAAATAAAACTTTTTTTTTTAATTCTACTAAACCTAAATTGCTGGGGAAGAAAAGACATTCCAAAGGAGTGAAGGAGAAAGGGCTGGTCGGCTTAATCCTTCTTACATTCTAATTATTTATTTCCATTGATTATAGTTGCTTTAAATGTGCCAAGCTGGGAGGTGTTATCCAATGTAGTCCTGTCCAGGTGAAGGTAACGAACTCACAGCTTCCTTCATGTACTCTTTCAGAAAATCCAAAGTATTTTCTTGACAATAAAAGAAGGGTAATCTTACTGGTGGGACCTATTAGATGAAGGTACCAGTGAGCCCGCTTATGATCACATGTGATACCTTCAGTGTATTTGGCAACCCAAATCCTACCATGTATAAACATGCTCAGTACCCTGCAACAAAGTGAATAGTTAAACTTCCATTAATTGAAGCTTTAAAAACAAAAAAAAAAAGCCTTTGAATTTCACAAAGAAAATGGTCTAGATGAGAATCAATGACAAACTTCCTCCGTGAATCTGTCAAGGGCCAGAAAGAATGACTAGGAAGCTGAGAAACAAACTAAAAGGCTAATGATGAGAGATCAGAAATTAACAGAATTTTTTGAGCCATGTTTGATTGTTTTAAGCTTTATATTTTGAACCCTGCGTTAGTTACAGGCAGGTAATGATGGTTATTTCTCAACCAAGAAAGCCTAGTCCTTGCTCTCATTCAGCTGACAAGATAACCCAAATGAATACTCGCTCAGTGAGGAAGCTCAGCTTCAGAAATATTCCGCTGACACTCAGTGTGCAAAGAGCAAGCATCCAGCAAATGCAATGCTGTACGCATTATGGTTACTCTTGTCTGGAGTGATTTTTGTGACATGAAAGCACACACACGGGAGCAGATAACACCTCTAAATGCTTGGGTTCCTTCTGAATCCTTCAGCAAATACCTTGACTTGCTGTTGCATTTACTCCTTTCTGCCACTGTGGTGGGATGCTGCTATTGCTGTATATTTTTACCTTTGCTCTTCTCAGACAAACCCATCCACCTTTGCCTTTAACGTTGTAGGTGCCAATTTATAAAGGTAACCTTGCCTTTCTCTTTTTGTAGGTGGAAGATGCATTGAGTGAGGCAGATTTTCAGCTCAAGTTGGACCTGCACTTTACTGATAGTGAACAACAGTAAGTGCTGTTTTAAAGCTCAGTTGGTGATGCAGGCATTTGTTCAATTGGGAAATTACTCTGATGAAGTGAATATCCTTTGGAAAAAGGGATAGCTTTGATAAGTCTTTCCTTTGCCTCAGTGTTGAAGTCTCTGTCACTGTTTCTTCTCTCTGTATTTGAAGAGTGTATCTCATGATCCCCTTTAAAGGAACAAATATTTTTCTACTTTAAATGTGAGGTTTTAAAAGGTGTTAGGCATTGGTCTATCACTGCTGCTGTTAAAGTCAAAGCGAATATCATCTCTGACCTCCATGTGAGCAGGGGCTGTGGTTCAGGGAATGCATTTATCTCAGGAGACAACAAAGTGTTTTTTGGTGTAAGATGAGTGTATGAACAAGAGAAATGCTTTTCTTGTAGAAGAATCAAAGCTGTCTCTGTATTTTAGAAGGAAAGAGTCTTCCTGTGGACTTTAATCTCTTCCCACTGCATTTGATTCCATAATCTTAGGTGAAGAGTAGCATCCCTTCCTGAGACACAGCAGAAAGTGTGATCCCAGACATTATTCAGCCTCTCTGAATCATAGAAAAGGCTTCCAATGAATTCAGCAGCATTTATGGGGGGGTGGGAGCGGTGCAGAGAAATCATCTGACCTGTGTTTCATGCTAAGACTGTCCCCATGTGGTTTTATTCATATCCATAGGGCATCTAAGAAAATTTCAAGAATATGTTTCCTTTTTTTGTTATCTTCAAGATACAAAAAGTGAAAACTTGTCTCAGGCAGGTGGGATTGGACTATCAGTCATCAGCTGTGATGCTGATGGGTCTAGAAGAGAGAAAAAACAAATATTAAGTGATAGTCAGGAATAAAAAGAACAGAATTTCTCAATTTATGAAACTGTGCTGTAACACACACATTTCTTTTTTTGTTATCATCTGAATGATTAATTCCATTTACTATCAACAAATACAGTGATTTTTCTAAAAGGTTATTCTGCACATCTCATTGAAATGCTTTTTGGGACTAATCATGCACCATACTTAACATTTCATCATAGGTTTTCTTAGTTCTGGGAAACAGTTGGCTTCAGAATGGCCTTTAATGCTGTAAAAAAAATCATAGAATCATGGAATGGTTTAGGTTGGAAGGGACCTTAAAAATCATCTTGTTCCAACCTCCCCTGCCATGAACAGGGATGCCTTCCACTAGACCAGGTGGCTCAAAGCCCCATCCAACCTGGCCTTTAACAGTTCTAGAGGTAGGACATCCACAACTTCTCTGGGTAACCTGTTCCAGTGCCGCACCACCCTCATAGTGAGGAATTTCTTCTTTATATCTAATCTAAATCTACTTTCTTTCAGTTTAAAGCCATTATTTCTTCTTGAGATGTGTGTTTCACTTGCATTGGGAGGATGTGGTGAGGCATGCTCCAGGTTTACACCTCAGTCTCCTGCCATATATGTGACTCAGATGTCATGTGGTTGACTGCACGTTAGGAAAGTTATTCTGGAATAGTTATAATCAAACTTTGTAAATTAAAGTCTTGTTTTTTATATACTGAAAAAAGGAGGAGCCACTCCAACTTGTATTGTTTCTCTGCAGTTACTTCACCTACTCTTTTTTTTTTTTTGCTTCTTGCAAAAATTTTTTCAGAAGATTAGCTATCTGGAAAGGTACTCGGAATGTTTTCAGCTCTCACTCACACAGGACTTCTTCTAACTATCACAGGTTGCCTGAGTTGATTGTTCGTACACAGAAAACCACAAGTAGTGAACTGTCCTGGCTATGAACCCTCAAATAAGCTGAGCAGTTTGCTAAATGCATTTACTTCTACTACTTAACTCTTGGTGTCCCCAGAACTAGTGCATAAGCAGATATCAAGGGCGATCACCAGGGGCAACCGGAATTGCATTGCATCTATTTTTCTTTTATACACTATCTTTATATATCTCACTACATCTGTTATTTTTTATTTATTTTGTATGTATATGTACATGTATACTATTTATGCTAGGCACAAGTACAACACAAGATATTCATCAGTTATGTAAACCCTTATGAAGCTGGGAAGTGATAACAATTCACCTCAAGCCATCTCCCAGTTTGCTGCCTGTAACATGTTACAGGCTGTGACAAGTCAAGCTTTCACTAATCCTTGTAAACCTCTTTCTCTGCCAGGCTGAGAGATGTTCCAGCGATCCCAGTGATCAGCAGCCGTACACTGTGTCTTCACTTCCACCCCCGGAGAGGTCTGCACCACCATGTTCCTGTCATGTTTGACTATTTCCACCTGTCAGTGATCTCTGTCACGGTGCATGCGTCACTGGTAGCATTGCACCAGCCTCTGATCAGGTAAAGGACACTGAAATGTCTGTTGAAAGGCAGAGGAGATTCCTCTTCTGAGTTCATTTGCTTATTGTATAGGAGAAGCAGAGAGGATAATTTAATTTCAAGTTTTTTGGCCCTGGGCTAGGATTCTGGAGATTGGGATTTAGAGCCAGCCTCTGACACAGGCTCCTTCCCTTGATAAGACACTAAAGGTCTGATCAAAAACTAGCAAAATCTTTGGGAACAGGTTCAGAAATTTTGATTAGTCTTGATCTCTCTATTCCCCATCTGTAACATGAGGAAAGTGAAAATTCTCTTCTCCTTGGCTGTTTTTCCTCTTTGGTGTAAAAGCAGCTAAGAGCATTTATATTTTTCCCCTGTTGTTTTGTAAAGCATTTAGGACAGTTGGACTCTAATCTCATCTGTGGCCTCTGTGCATTAGCATAATTCATAACGTGGCTGGAAGGAGGTATGCATGAGTCAGTACTGGATAAGGCTTCACTGAATTTCTCCTTTGCAGCATCATCTGATTTAACCACGCAGCAATATGATACTAGCTGCCATGGGGTCTAGGTGTGATTTATGTTATCTGATTCGTAATGACAAGGAAATAATTTAGAACTCCTTCAAATAAAACCAGGCTGGAGGTCAATATCCTCTAATATTTAGAGCAGGCAAGGGGAAGCAAAGGTCTTGCTGGCAATTTACTTTGTGTCCAATCTTGTCATCTCATGAGATAAAGAGTGCTGAGAGGGAGGGAACTCCTTTGGTCCTGAAGCAAAATGCAGTCTTCAGTGTTGTTCAGCTTCCCTTACCCCAGCAAGGCCTTGTTGTTTACCAAAGGACCAGGAGACTTTTAAGTTTATCAGATATTGTGCAAAGAGTGCTGTGTCAGAAAGGGAAGATGAACACATAGGCTCTTTTTTTCTCAGGTTTCGTATTTTGACTTCATACATCTTTGCTTCAGTTCTCCACTTGTATAAAGGCATTGCTTGTTCATGATGCCATGAGAATGAATTCAGATTCTAAGAGGTTGGGTTGTGACAGTGATGGAAGTCATATTAGCAGATCAGACTGACATATCTGTCGTCTTCTGCTGCTGAGATACACGTAACTGCTGTATCTCTCGTCTGCTATGTGTTGACTTTTTAAATAGTGAATTAGATTGTAACAGACCAGATATTTTTCCCCAGATAATTTGCCCATTGTTCTGCTATATAAAAGGATGAAAGAACAATAGTTATCAGCCTTGATGACTGTTTTCAGTGCTTTGTTATCCTCTAATGAATGGGGCTGCAGAGACTTGTTACTGGTGTTAGGCATAAATCGCATCATGAGCAACTGTTCCATAGTCAGATTGTTATAGCTTTTAAAATATGATTTTGTGGACATTTATGAAGTATGCCATGCTTTTACTTAATGCAGAGGAATGAAGACTTTTGGGAACACAATATAAAGTCTCATTTGCTTAAGCCAGTAAAATAATTTTAAAATATGATACTGAGGTTTTATCTTCTTCTTGATAAATATTCAATACCTCAGGAGTTGTTATGTCATGCGTTCTCTAAATATAAATCAGGGTGAAAACACTAGTGCAGAAGAAATGTCAGCTCCAAGCATTCTGAAAAAAAAAAAAAACCCAGCCAACTAAAACTTACTTTCTTTTCTCCCAGCTCAGAGCTTTCCTGCTTATCACTTATAATTGGAGTTTACCAGGAACATAGGAAAAAAGGGTTTAATTGAAAAAACAGATCTTCATTTTTGAACACAATAGAACCTGAATGACTGGAAAGTCTTTTTTGTCACATTATAGAAAAAATAAACACAAGATAGTTACATTGTCTGGGAAAAATATCAATGTAATATTTCACTGTGTTTTAGTTTGCTACCTTAAACTGTCCCATCATAGTACGTACTTTACATATATATACACATTATTTCTACACACATGTATACATTTCAATGTAAAAAATAACAGTTCTACACCTGCCTTGAAAATAAAGGTCTTGTATTAAGTAAAATTGAAATTTACTGCTGTGCTGAAGTTTTCCTGGAAAACAATTTTTGCCTGAAGGACAGCTCTCTGCTCACATATGGCCTGAGGACTCAGCTTTTCATATTTTGTTAGCTCTGTTGGAAAATTAGATACTCTTCCCCAAAGTCCTTCCCTGTTGCTCGTATTTAAGCAGTGGAAACAGCAGGGAAACTAGCAAGACCGATCCAGGCCTCTCCCTGCAGGGTAATGTACACTCACAGATAGCTCCTGCTGGGCAAACCTTGCCAGGGTGCCTGCATTACCTTCCATTTTTTTTGACAAGTGAACGTTTTGATATTGATGTTTGTCCTGTTTAATAATTCTTATACAATAAATATTCCGTTAGCTTTGATACTTTGAAGCCCTTGCCTCTCACCAAACTGAGAATGAACAAAATTCCTGTTTCTGGGATCCTTTGCAGGATTTGGGATGGAAGATTTTGTGACCTGGAACACCGCTCCCCTCACCTGCACCTTCTCCTGCAACCAAACCTTTCTGCCAGGCATGGCAGGACATTGTCACACTGCTGCTTGCAAACCAGAGGGCTGGGGTGTGTGGCTGCAGATGCCAAACCCCTCGCCCTCCCACAGCAGCAGCTGCTGTGCAGGTCGGTGGTGTCTGCACTCAACACTTTTGGCAGCTGCAGGTCACAGAGCAGTGTTTGCAGACTTTTGGGGTGCAGGAAAAGCAGAGGGAGAATCTAGAGCAGAAGTTGGCCGGCACGTCCCTCCTAACATCACACACATGACTCTCTGGAAAGTAAAGGGCTTGCCTCTGGCAACCTCATTTTTCCCAGGATGACAGATGACCCCAGCAAGTCTGTCAAAAGATGAACAGAAAACATAAATAGTGTTCAGGCTTGAAAGAACTCCCCTGCTGAATGCACTGGCCTCCACAAACTGCTTAAATACCTTTTTTATTCTCTTACCTAAGCTCCAGAGGCTAGATGTGAGTACACAGTTGCAGGAGGAAGGCGTGGAGGAGTTAAGGCTTTTGCACTCCAGTTTTCTGTTTTGTCATTTGTGTGGATCAGTTTTGTTTCTGGCCCTAGACATTGACTTCTCCTTTAGCTCCCTGTCACTGGCTTTGCTATTGGTCCAGTCTATAAGTGGAATTAGCAATTACTAGCCCAGCATCAGCTGACAGAAAAGGTGCTTTGCTCCAACATAGTTCAGACTTCAAGAAATGTTTCTACTTTTCCCAAAGGGACACATCCATCTCTGGCATGCAGGTCTACTTAGTCTCATGCATGCTGCGAGCTCAGTGCCTTTCTTTTATTGGACTCATTTAGGAAGCAAAGAGCAAGAAACGTGGTTACCCGCTTCATTAATTCCATAGACCTCAGCACCACTCCTTCCCAAGAGGAGTTAGCATATGCTGCTGTTTATAAGTAAAAATACAGCTGGTAAATAATCTGTGAAACAAATGCCCAAACACATAGTTTCACATACACACAGTCTCCCACACTGAATACATTGCCCTATATATTGCATTTGCTGTTAAGTAGGATGGACCATAGGATCTGGTTGGCATACCTTCTACTGAAAGTTTATCCAGTGACTTCAGATGATTTATACTTTCTGCCCCTGGAAGTCTTCTGGAGGTGTAAGAGCTGTGTTTTAGCTCCAGCCTGCTACTATCTGTACAGACTGGTCTCCCCAAAGCCATGCTGAAGACTGTGCAGAATCCAGCTCACTCAATGGCCATGGTATCTGCCATCTTACTCTGGTTCTTGGGCTTCAGCTGAAAACGTTTGCAATCTGAACAAAAAAAAAAAACCAAACAAAAAACCCCACAACCCCCAAAAAACCCAAAACAAGTGGAAAAAAAGCCAAGACTTAAAATTGCTGCAAGTATGTACAATCCTTCATCGCCAGCAACTGGAAAACCTGTTTTCTCTTGTTTGCACAAGAAAGGGTTTTAATTTCCGCAGGTTTCTGGATTGTCTTCAACTTTCTGTTCTCTTCCCCACTTGCATACATTCTTATAGGATTCTACTTGTTAATACTGAATTCTTAATTGTCCACATCCAAATCACTGTATGAGAAACAAGAAATCTTGGTGGCATCTGAGATGGGGAAATAATATAATACACATTTTGGAGGTGAAGAAACCAAGACAGATACTGAATTTTTGCCTTCAGCTTGATGTGCTTTGGGAAGAGGAAACAGAATCAAAGGGACACAGGGAATTTAAAAGGCTTCAGCCCTGACCTAGTTCTGCTTTGCTCCACTGCACCGGGGAATCAGGCCAACCCTAGCCATCCTTGGGCTATCTTCTCTAAATCCTCTTATTCCCAGGCATCCTCCTGTTCCTCAAAAGCACAACTGATATATCTATATGTGATACGCATACCTTGTACACCTTGAATCCACATGTGGTGTATGCGGGTCAATTTTTCAACTGTAAGTGTAGCTGGCACCTACTTGTGGGCGGCTTGTATCTGAAACTGCCACAGATGTAATCCTGGGTCCCAAAGTTCATGACTTATTTTTCCCACTCCATCTCATTTGCAAATAAATTAATATGTAGAAAGAAAATGGAATAGTTATGCAGTAAAGAGCTGTTGTTTCCATAATTTGTTTATTAAAAGAACACTCTTTTGTGTTTTTTCCCTCTGAGAACTCTTGCATAATAACAGGATGATTTTTCCTCTGAATTTTCTTTTACTTATTACTGTTTGTTATGTATCTGCAAAGATAAACCTCCACTTTGACATGCTGTTCTCCTGAGCTACCAGCAGAAAAGTCACATAAGAAAAAACTATTGCTGAGTCAAACTTTCAAAAACCTCCCCCCTCCAAAACACCCTGCCCCCAAAACCCCACTCAAAACTAAATACATATCACCACATAACTTTTCTTGCTTTGAAGTTTTATAGCAATAAAGGATGTTCAGAACAAATGAATCAGCATTTTCCAGCAATCAAAATCATCAGAGATTTCAAACCAGTTTCCCCCTCTGTTTGGGACCTAGGGAGAGATATCTGTTCCCATTACAAATTAAGTTTTAATAAATCAGTTTTATAGAAGAAGCTCAGAACATGGGGCGAAACTTTATAGCAGGGCCTGTTGCGATAAGACAAGGGGTAATGGTTTTAAACTAAAAGAGGGTAGATTTAGACTAGATCTAAGGAAGGATCTAAGGAAGAAACTTTTTACAATGAGGGTGGTGAAATATTAGAACAGATTTCCCAGACAGTTGGTGGAGGCCCCTTCCCTGGAAACATTCAAGGTCAGATTGGATGAGGCTCTGAGCAACCTGACCTGGTTGAAGAAGTCCCGGCTCATTGCAGGGGGTTGGACTAGATGACCTTTATAAGGCCCTTCCAACACAAATTGGATTTGTGGATTGGATCATGTGATTCTATGATAACATTTAACAGTCACTGACTAACCTTAGTGAAACTCCTTGTGTAAGAGAGACACATGTCTAGGGGAGCACAACTGTAAATATCTACATATTATTCTCAGAACCAAACAACAGACCATCCACGTAGCCTATGGCCACAGGCCATCAGTTATTTTCCAAAAGCTGTTAACTATATTAAAGTTTTGAGTTAAAACTTTGAGGGAAATCAGTGTTGTGCATTGCATCTTTCTTGATCTGTGGGACGTAGAAGGAAGTTCCTGGTGAAATGTAAACAGTGCTGTCAGAAGAGGATGTGGGGGTTTGAATCTGAAGTGTGTTATTTCTAGGGGACTTGCTTATATTTTTCATTTTTAAAATCAGCAATATTTTACGCATAAGGGACTGAGGGAAAAAGAAGTGTTTTCTCCATAGGATCTGGCCTAAATGAGATGTAAGTTCATTTCCTGAACTCCTGGTTCAGTCATAAGATTATAATTTCTTGTCATTAGAAACATGAAGATTGTGGTGGGTTTTTTGTTTGTTTCTTTACAGTTTGAACTATTTCATATAATGAAAGATAATTTTTTTTTCCCAGGCAATAGTCAGAAGATCCCAATCTGGTTTTTTTTTTGCCTAGTTCTGCTAAAATCTACAGTTTGTCAAGGAATTAAGTTTTGCTTACCAAAAAAAAGTCTTCATTTTGAAAAAATGAGTGAAAAATTAAAAAAGGTTATTTCATTTTAGGGCAGTTTAATCTCAAAAAGATTATTATATTTTATTAAACTAGCCTAAAGCATTTATTCTGAATTACCTCAATAACACATCTGAAATTACATTTATCAAGGGCAATCCATTTCTTATGCTAGGGAACTGCCATCTGGTTTATATGTTAAAGAATTGTCCACAGAAGATAAAAAACAGGGAATGATTATTTAATATTTTGTGCTGTGCAAAAACTAAAAGGTGCCACATTCAATTCTCCAACAGCAGGTTCAAAACAAACAGAAAGCAACATGCAGTTCATTCCAAAAGATGTTACAGAGGCCAAAAGAATAAATCAAAAAGACATGGACACAAATTCATGGAAGATAACTATAGCTGTTGGAAATAATTTCTTGAATATAATCTCTGCATCAGAAAGTTCTCAAATTTTGATTGATCGTATCTTGCAGGCTATACCATATGAAAACACTGGGCTTTTCAAGGCAGCTTACTGGAGTATGTGCCCATTGGTGACTTTAAGAACTGTGAGACACCTCTGAAAGATAAGGACATCACGTGGATAAGGTTGTCAAAAGAATAGCTCAATAAAAAAAAAACAAACCACCAAAAATAGATGGTTTCTTTCACTAAAATATTAATAATTCTGCACATATGTTCATCCTATCTGACATGCACACATTACCTCTTTTGACCTTTTTTATCTTGACTCCAAATAAAAGCTAAGGTTAACATACAGGGTGAGGATCTAATGTTGATGTTAAATCAATGCTATCAAAATATAGTGCAAATGCACATGTAGATAACCAAGGTTCAAGGTTCATACAAATGAGCATGGTCGCAGGAACAACAGGAAAAAATAAATACAGAAAACAAAATTTGGTGTAGCAAATTAACCTGTTATTGTTAATAAAAATTGTCTTCAAGTATTATGTGCTTCACAAAACATTAGAGGAACCTCAACAGTTTGTAAGCCTTTCAGTTAAACTTTCCCTCAACAGACAGACAACGTTTTGGCAGGTTTCCCAAAATAGGTTTTTATTTTACAGTGCTATGGGAAATCAATTTCCATAAAACCAACAGATTAAAATCCCTTCTCTGCTGTAAAATCAGAAGATAAATAAATAAAAAAAGCATTAGCAAGTGCTTTTCTCTCCCTTAAAACCTTTGAAAGCTTTGCTAATATTCAAACGAGGAGTTTTTCGTTTGCAGGCGACATTTGTTTAAGCTTCTCTCTCTGATACAACAGCAATCATTTTTTATTTCTGCTTCTTGAGCCTCTCCAGCAGACCAGGGCAGACAACATCATCCAGTAACAGCTAAAATTATTCAGAGCAGTGTTTATCTCTTGGCTGTTTGTAATTGCTTTAGTTTATTTATTTATTTTTATCTTAAATGTTGCATGTAGGAAATTCATGGAGAGACTTCATGCTGCTTAGAAGCAGCCAACTGGAAATTTCTTGGATCACATAAATTAATACATACATAAGCAAGGCCATATATATGCTAAGGTCTTCTAAACCATCCTCCCGATCACAGGATGTCCTTTTTGTCAGCATATGGATGTTGGGGGATATATAACAAACAGCCATTTTGACTTAGAGGTGCGGCAGGGATTTGTTATTAACCTTCTCAAACTGGACCGATTCCTAGTTTTGCTTGAGATTCTTTTCCTGATATCGCACACATCACTGAGTTTCCCTGCACATCAGAACCTCACCTGTTATTTGGGTGATAACAAGTATTGCTGCACCTTTCTTTTGCCTTGTATCCTTAGCATAAGCATCCTTTCTTTTGTTGTGTGTTTCTGTACAGCAGTCAGGACTCTTGTCTGTCCTTAAAAACTGAATACAGGTGTAGACGTCCATGAATTATGGCTGATCTGAGCTGGCCACATGGTACGTATCTACATAGAGGAATAACCTCAGATTGGAAAGTTTTGGCAGAATGAATGGCACTGCCCTGTGGCTTTTAGTTTTGGCACATTATGGTTTTAAAATGGTTTTTGTGCTCCCCACCTTGGAAGCTTTTGTTCTTCCAAGGAGACCAGGTCTCTTGGGTATGATGTAATTTGGGATGCCTGGATGGGCATCAGGTGCCTGTGGATGGTGATCCCGGTATGAAAGCTATAGCACAAACTCAATGGCATTACTTCTGCCCTGAGTATGAACAGCAAATGTGTTTTCCTTTTTTCTCTGCTGTTATTTATTGCAATTCCACCTTTGCCTACATGCTTTTTAAGAACATTTATGGTTGTTTGCATCACCATTTAGATTCAGTAATTTGGCTGATTGTATCCACCACCAGTAGCCTGATTTCTCTCTTGAAATCTTGGTGTAGTTTATGTACAGCACATGTTATCACAGGGACTAACAGTGGGGTTTATCTCACCTAACTTCAGTTTTTTATGAGGCAGTCATCCTAGCCTCTCTTTATAGTCCACAATAAGAAATAAGCACTTTGGGGGTGAAATTCATCTGACCTATTTGATATCACTGCTTCACAACGGGATGACTCATACGCTGGAAATGCCAATTCCTCTCCAGTGACTATAAAGGCAGCCTACGTCATTAACTGGGATGTAGATATTTGCTCAGATTAATCCAGAATAAGAGCCCCAGCTATCCGTTGGGACTCTGGTGGGCTCAATGCTGAGTAAAGTCCAAACAAGGTGTTCCACTCTTAATGGGTTCATGCTATAAGATAGGAGACATACAGATACAGTCAGAAGGGAACACTGTGACCCTAACAGTCAGCACTGAGAGGTAATGACCTCAGCACTAAACCAACTTAAATTCTATCAGGCTTTGGAGGAAGGGTTTGGATAACAGCAATATGGGTACCAGACAACACATCCCAAATGAATGGACTGCCCCCAGCAAAAGAAAATGCATGTTTTGGGCTGAAGTCCTGTCATTTTGATGCTGGAAGCTTATGTCATGGGACAGTGAGAAGTGGGAACTAAATTTATAATCTGTAATAAAAAATTGGGATGAGCTATAAAGGCTATTGATATTAAAGAGGGATCATGCACAGTTCAAAGAGGAAGGGTGATACGGTTAAAGCCAGAGAGAAAGGTGTTCAAAGAATCAAGATGCAAGCTGATGTGAAGCTGGATAAGAGTATTATCTATGTGGATAGATGGAAAGGTTGCACTGTTGCGATGTTATGCTGGAAAAAGATCTGTAAGACAGCAGAGAAAGGACTGAATGAAAGATAAGACCCAAGCCACTGGACAGAATGCCAAAAAAGCAAGCTCCATTCACATCATTTGAGCTAGTGCGTACTGGACAATGTTCATTTTGAAAGGAGAACGTGGACTTACAGGGTCAGCTTGAAATAAATAAAAGCAAAACCCAACAAGAACATCAACACCAAAACTGCAAATATATTCTAAGGAATGAAATAGCACTGGGACAACAATAACTCTTCTCTAACAATACTGCTCTGATTATTTTTCCTCTTAATTTTTCTTCTTTTAGTTTTGCTCGTCCAGGGAAAGGTTCATGGCTTGGTAAAGGCAACCTGGAGGCGGGACCAGACCAGTCCAGCATGTCATTAGAAAATCTAGTGTTTGGAGCTGGCTACTGCAAACCCACTTCTTCAGAGGTAAGGAGGATGAACAATAATGTTTTACTTCCGTT
Source organism: Egretta garzetta (assembly GCF_000687185.1). Taxonomy (NCBI): domain Eukaryota; kingdom Metazoa; phylum Chordata; class Aves; order Pelecaniformes; family Ardeidae; genus Egretta; species Egretta garzetta. Next base: position 847,948 of record NW_009259427.1, on the reverse strand, counting down.
TGGTCACACAGAGTGTCCACATTATCTGTGAAGAATGTGCCCTGGTTTATACTGCCAGTAAAGGTATTTTGTTGGAATAAGAACCCTTGAAACATTTCTGCATGAACCACCTGGCACTTGGATACATGGTTCCTTGGTATTCAGGGTTCAGGTATTCACCTATATGAACCATTTCAGAAAAGTTCAAGATGGATGGATATACCCCTGATTGCCAATGACAATTTTAAGGCAGGATTCACCTGACCAGGTGTCTGCTGTAAAGTGAAATTAATTATTCAGTAAAAGGTCCTTACTTTCAGGTCTTATGTTTGACAGCCAGAGGACTTGAGTCATTATTAAGGATGTTGTGAGGAAGGAAGGGTTTGTGTCTGGAGTAGTAAGATTTGTGTGTGTTGGTGATGGGGTGTTATGCACATTGCCTTTCTCAAGGCAGGTCCCACAGTTAATGCATGCCTTCAATCTTATTATTGAAGAGGAGAACTTGTGTGCAATTTTTAGTACAAAGTTGTTTGTTTGGAAAATAATTATTATTTTGGGGGATGGAGGGAGGGTTTTCTGTTGTGTTTTGTTTTTTTTTTTTTAAGTGGTAGCTTCAAAGTGGTTATTGTCAGAAATGTTTCCTCAGATCTAGAAACCCAACCCAGAATATTGGAATCATTAACTTGTTAGGAAACCCTGATTTTAAGGGTTCTGATTAATATGCTGCCCTCAGCTTCCCTCAGCCTTTCCTGTCAAAGCTGTTTTGTTCTGTATAAATATTAAAAACATGATAGCCTAGAGTGGCTGGTGCAGAAGAACTACCAAGGCTGAGAATGTTTGGCCTGCGGCTGCTATCCGAACCATTGGGTCATTGTATGCTTTTGGCAAACAAACTGACCTCAACCTCTGCCTTTCTGGTAGACAGTCACATCATATGAATATAAATAACTGATTCAAGTGTTTGTCTTTGTAGACTAATATCTGTACATCTCTGTACATCACACAAGAGAGAGGCTTCTTTGGAGACTCGTTCCTACTTTTCATTATCCTCTGTTAAAAAACTCTGTTGTAAGACAATAAATGAAAAATTCTTAGTCTGCAGTGATTAGGAAACCTTATTTCCTTCCCAAATGTTTTCCTTAGCTGCAAACTCTATTTTCTACCTATTTCTGTTGACTAATCTTCTTTGATTATAGGGGGGGTTCTTCTTATTTTTTTTTTTTTTTTAAATGACAGCATAATTATTATCCTAGCAGGTGACCTATTAAATACCAAAATGAAAGCACTCTATCATGAACCAACTCTAGCACTCTGCTACACTGCAGGTCATCCGAACATCATACACCAAATAATCATAAATATAATGCTGCACACTCCACCTCCAGATACTTAGCTTCAGAAACCTCTGTAAGTCATGACATCTGTTCTTGATCTGAGCATTTTAATTTAATAGGCTGTGATGGCCCTTTTGCATATGCCATCCATGATGTATGATAATGAGCAAAGACTATTTCTCTTGGTTTAACATAAAAAAAGCAAAAATTCAGAGCTAGAAAAGAAACTGCTATGGGGGTAAACCTAACTCCAAGTGAGGGCCTCGTGTCTGACTGCTGGTTTATGTGGGAGTTTATATCAAACCATAAAGGACTGAAGGAAGAGAAGTAATATTATTTCTTACAGTGCTGTAATGCTTTGCACCTTTACAAATTCGTAAATTCCATTCCAGGTTGCTTGAATGTGTTTTTTAAATGCAACTTCAGCTGGACTATAGACATGTCCAGGTTTGGGGAATTTTGCAGTCGCTATTAGTGGACATGAGAATGGATCCTACCCTTTTCATTAGATGAAAACTGCAGACCTCTCTACTCACTTTATATATATTTTTGGTTGGACCTTGTCTGCTGCTTGTCCAAATTAGTAACTTTTGGAAACCTTAACTCAATATATACCGCACTTTTTTTTTTTGTTTGTAAGCTACTCTGATTTGCTGCAACTGGTTACATCTAGGTTAGAATAATTAACATATCTTGTCTTCCATGGCAGAGAAAGCTTCACTGGGAAGCAGGACATGGGAAAATGAATTTTAAAGAGACTTTGGTTAGTTTTTTTCTATGTCATAAAATACTCTGAAATAGTTAATGTTGGTCTATCTTAGATTTTATTTTGTTTTTTTTTCATCTCTGCAAAGCTGAGTTTGGATCCTTCTGCTTTTTTATGTACATTTCTGTGTTTTCCTTGATCTGAGAAGTCTTCAGGCTTAAGCTCTTAAGATGCATCTCCTGGGCAAGCGTCTTCTGTCTGATGTCTTTTCTAGGGAACAGAATCTGTTTATTCAGTTCTCTGTAAGACTGCAAACAATTGAGACTTTCCATATTTGAGGTTTACCTATTGTGAGTAAAGCAAAAATAGCTTTCCACCCCCCCCCTGATTGCAGCCAGATTATTTTTCTAAAACACTTCAATCTGAGCAGAAACTCGTAATGGGTAGGAACTCTAAATCAATCCTACTGCACCCACTTCCTCAAGTCTAGGAGCTGCACGGCTTAACTCCCCAGGAAATCAGTGGTTCGTCATGTCTGAGGCACCTACTAACTCCGCAATTTATTCATTTTCATCAGTTTGGCAAAAAATTCTACAAAGTCATCGAGCAGACTTGCTCAAGAAAGTAAACTTTGTCCTCATTAGTGTCATTGTACTCAGTAGACGGACTAAGGGCATGGTGTATTGGGCTTATGTGGCAAGGTTTTGATAGTGGAGGGGGATGGGAGCAGGGGTGGCTTCTGTGAGAAGACATCAGACAGACGTCAGAAGCTACCCCATGTCAGACAAAGCCAGGTCCAGCCACTTCCAAGAGCCCGTCAGCAACATTGGTATCACCTCTGTGATGACATATTTAAGAAAGGGTAAAAACCACAGTGCAACAGCTGTGGGAAATAAGAGTGAGAAAATGTGAGAGAAACAAAAATGCATGCACCAAGGTCAATGAAGAAGGAAGAGAGGAGGTGCTCCAGGTGCCAGAGCAGAAATTCTCCTTCAGCCTGTGGTGAAGAACATGGTGAAGCAGGTTGCCCCACTCCAGCCAATGGAGGACCCCACACTGGAGCAGGTGGCTGTGCCCTTAAGGAAGGTGGTGTTAGATTTCCTATTCTTATTTCTCATTCTGCTGTGTTTAATTGGTAATAGATTAAATTAATTTCCCTAATTAGAGTCTGTTTTGGCTGTGATGGTAATTGGTAAGTGATCTCCCTGTCCTTATCTTGACCCATGAGGTTTTTGTTGTATTTTTCTCCCTCTGCGCTGACGAGGAAGGGGAATGGTAGAGTGGCTTGGTGGGCACCTGGTGGCCAACCAAGGTAAACCCAACACACATGGTTCAGACAAGGTTTGAACACATAGTTTCGGTAAAATACTGGCTGGATTTACAGTAGTGCTAAGCCCTCGGCAAAGCCAGAATTGTACTGAAATCTGATATTAATACTACGAAGTCATGTTTTCCAGACAACTCATGAATACAACATAGAGAACTCCTACCTTGACATATAACCTCTAGGTCACACATGCCATTTTACCTCTTTTTTCCTAATAAAACATGGATGCATCAGAGAGCTAATTTTCTTTTTAGGCCTAGAGATTGACTGCCTTCATTTCTAAAGAAAGTCCGTATCAATCATCAGCTCCTCTTGCCAATTCCTAAGCTAGTCTTTTATGTTTGGTCTGCTGAGGTGCTACTGCTTAATGATGGATCCTGATGGCTCCTCGTTCTACACTTCTGACTTCTCAGTGAGGAGACTAATTAAATAAACAGTGGCTTTGGACTCTACATGTGCATTTTCCCTAGCTCTCTGCAAGCGACTTCTGAACACCACTGACAGTTTCCTCATCTCCTGGCTTAGCAGAGTAGTCCTATGGTTTAACCTGGAAGGCAGCTGAATACCACGCAGCCGCTTGCTCCCTCTCTCCCCCATCCCACTGATGGATTGGAAATAAATGGATGGATTTATTGGAAATAAAGTAAAACCCATGGGTTGAGATAAAGGCAGTTTCATAAAACGTCAGAGGAAAAGAAAACAATAATAATAGTAATAATAATAATAATAATAATAATGACAAGGGAATATACATAATATACAAGACAAGTGATGCACAATGCAATTGCTCACCACCCACCAACTGATGCCCAGCGTGTCTCGAGCAGTGATCACTCTTGCCTGTCCACTTCCCCAGAGCATGACATCATATCCCCTTGGGTCAGTTGGGGTTAGCTGTCCTGGCTGTGCCCCCTCCCAGCTTCTTGTGCCCCTGGCAGAGCAGGGGAAGCTGAAAAGTCCTTGACTGGTATAAGCATTGCTCAGCAACAACTAAACCATCAGTGAGTTATCAACATTCTTCTCATGCTAAATCCAAAAGACAGCACTATGCCAGCTACTAGGAAAAAAATTAACTCTGTCCCAGCCAAAACCAGGACAAGTAGTTATAATAATTAATCCTATTTAAGCCTTGGTGGTTTTTTTTAAGTCTTCTACTCTCTTCCCAGGCATCTACCCAGCAAACAGGGATCTTCCCTTTCTCCATTCCTCCTTCCCTCCCGCTCTAATATTTTCCCTCTACCTATACTACACTTTTCCATTCCAGAAAAATTAAGACAACAAAGATATTTCTTATTGAAATACGAAATTTTCGTTGTCAGATAAATGTGAAGGAAGATGCTTTTGTAGTCAAAAAAATAGTAGAGAGCAATCTACAGAATAAGAAAATGTGCTAGCACTTTCTCAAGCTGTCTTCAGCCCATAACATATACTCACAGGGAATATATACCACAGTAGATTAACATTATGTTCAAAATAGGATAATATCTACTGCAGGCTTGGGAGATCTAGTGGGATCAAACATACTCATGAGTTTTGCGTGACTGATTTCCCTCAGGGGCATCTGAATTCCCCTCTGGGTCTGGTAAATTGCTTTTCTCTGTGAGGAAGTTCAAGGGGTTGTTTTGGATGTTACAAGGTCTGTATCTGAACGTCACACTGACTCATGCTTTCAGGTGATCTCAGCAGCCATAAGAGCCGGACACTGAAAAATATCTACAGAACCTACATCTGCAATAAAATGAAAAGAAAATGTTCCTTGCAGAACCAAAAATTGAATGGTCACTTCAGGGATTTTATGCCTTGTCTTGTACCATACACCTCTTCTGTAACCACTGTTTCCAGGCTGGTTTAATGTCTTTGCAATATTGTGCCTCGCATGCCTGCTGCGTTATAATCAAGTTGAGTCAATGACATACTGGGGGTTATTAATAAACTGTACTCATGGTAACCTTATCATTTGGATAGCAGTTTCACTGAAGATAAATTGATTTCTAAGTAATCAGATTGATTAATCATATGGCTACCCATTAATAAGGCACTGGTATTTGATAAGAAGTGTTCTTCTTCCAACTAACACTGGTGTAGCTATCCCAAAAGACATAAAGTTTATGCTTGGCATAATACAAGAACAAGGAGTGTCATTCAAATAAAATTGCATTGATGATAAGAGTTCTTTTCCACAGGCAGTTTGCTAATATTTTCATCTTTTCAGTAAAATATGAGAAACCTAGGCTGTTTCAGCTTAACACCAAAACATTACTAAACCCCATATTTTTATGTCACATAGGAGTCATCTGTGTTTTATTCTCAGAATCATAGAATCATAGAATGTTTTGGGCTGGAAGGGACCCCTAGAGGTCATCGAGTCCAACCCCCCTGCAGGAGCAGGGACACTGCTAACTAGATCAGGTTGCTCAGAGCCCCATCCAACCTGGCCTTGAATGCTTCCAGGGATGAGGCCTCCACCACCTCTCTGGGCAACCTGTTCCAGTGCTTTACCACCCTCATTGGAAAGAATTTCTTCCTTATATCTAGTCTAAACCTACCCTGGTTTAGTTTAAAACCATTACCCCTTGTCCTGTCACAGCTGGCCCTACTAAAATGATAGTCCCCATCTTTCCTATAGGCCCCCTTTAAGTACTGAAAGGCCGCAATCAGGTCTCCCCACAGCCTTCTCTTGTCCAGGCTCTTTAGGTACTGAAAGGCCGCAATCAGGTCTCCCCGCAGCCTTCTTTTCTCTAGACTGAACAAGCCCAACTCTCTCAGCCTGTCCTCATAGGAGAGGTGCTCCAGCCCTCGGATCATTTTAGTAGCCCTCTTCTGGACCCGCTCCAACACTTCCATGTCCTTCTTGTGCTGAGGGCTCCAGAGCTGGACGCAGTACTCTAGGTGAGGTCTCACCAGAGCTGAGTAGAGGGGCAGAATTACCTCCCTCGACCTGCTGGCCACGCTCCTCCTGATGCAGCCCAGAGTACGGTTGGCCTTCTGGGCTGCCAGGGCACATTGCCGGCTCATGTCCAGCTTTTTATCCACCAGCACCCCCAAGTCCCTCTCGGCAGGGCTGCTCTCAATCCTTTCTCCCCCCAGGCTGTATTGATACTGGGGGTTACCCCATCCCAGGTGCAGGACCTTGCACTTGGCCTTGTTGAACCTCATGAGGTTCACACAGGCCCACCTCTCCAGCCTGTCCAGGTCCCTCTGGATGACATCCCGGCCTTCTGGTGTGTCAACCGCACCACTCAGCTTGGTGTCATCTGCAAACTTGCTGAGGGTGCACTCTATCTCACTGTCCAAGTCATTGATGAAGATGTTGAACAGCACCGGTCCTAGTACGGACCCCTGAGGGACACCACTTGTCACCGGTCTCCATCCGGACATTGTGCCGTTGACCACTACCCTCTGGACACGACCATCCAGCCAGTTCCTTATCCACCGAACAGTCCACCCATCAAATCCATAGCTTTCCAATTTAGAGAGAAGGATGTTGTGGGGGACCGTGTCAAAGGCCTTGCAGAAGTCCAGATAGATGACGTCTGTTGGTTGTCCCTTGTCCACTGATGCTGTCACTCCATCATAGAAAGTCACCAGGTTTGTCAGGCAGGACTTGCCCTTGGTGAAGCCATGCTGGCTATCTCGAATTATCTCCCTGGCCTCTATGTGCTTTAGCATAGCTTCTAGGAGGATCTGTTCCATGATCTTCCCAGGCACAGAGGTGAGGCTGACAGGCCGGTAGTTCCCAGGGTCTTCCTTTCTACCCTTTTTGAAAATGGGCACAACGTTGCCCTTCTTCCAGTCACCAGGGACTTCACCTGACTGCCATGACTTTTCAAATATTATGGAGAGTGGCTTGGCGACTACATCGGCCAATTCCCTCAGGACTCTGGGATGCATCTCATCAGGTCCCATGGACTTATGTGCATTCAGGTTCCTCAGGAGGTCATGAACCTGATCTTCTCCTACAGCAGGAGGGGTTTTACCCTCCTGGTCCCCCTCATGCCATCCATCAGCTCAGGAGGGGTGAGGAGAGAGGTTGCCAGTGAAGACTGAAGGAAAAAAATGTGTTGAGTACCTCAGCCTTCTCCTCATCTGCTGCTACCAGCTTGCCGGTCTCGCTCATCAGTGGGGGTACGCTTTCTTTAACCATCCTTTTCCGGCTAATATTTATTATTTGTTATTATTTATTGGCACAGCAGCCATCTTTCTAACATAGTTTCACTGTATCTTTTTTTTTTTCCCCCAGGGTATCTGGTGTGTCCTGACCCCAAAAGAAAATTATATGAGAAAGAGGGAAGGAGGGAGGGAGGGAGGGAAGGAAAGAGGGAGAGAGAGAACAGGGAAGGCTGAGGGAGAGGAGTACAGGTGAGAGAAGGCAAGGCAAGGCAAGAAAAAAAAAGGTGTTAGCTTTACAAAAGAACTAAAACTTAGCAAAAGACTAAACCTCCACTGTTTCCTTTTAAAGGAAGGCAAATGTATATTTTTCTCTTTTTTTTCCTTTGTAACTAGCAGAGGTTCTCTATCTCCAGCTAGAAAAAAAGGGACTGGATTTGTCTAGAGGGCTGTGAAGTTGCCAACCTTTTTTCTAATTTCTTTTTTTTTTTTTTCCTTAACTGTCTGCCAAGGGAGATGTTTTACAATCAATGCCTTATTATTTATAAACTTAAGGCATAGTTAAGATTCTGATTTTACCAGTTTAGAACTTGAGTATGTAAGATAGCTGGTATATATTCTTTAACGTTTAAAAAAAAAATAACCTCCCCCAGTATTTAAAACAGATTTACTTATAAATACTTCATATAACTAATCCAAACTGTAGAATCACAGAATCACAGAATGTCAAGGGTTGGAAGGGCCCTCTGGAGATCATCCAGTCCAACCCCCCTGCTAAAACAGGGTCACCAAGAGCAGGGTGCACAGGACATCGTCCAGGTGGCCTTTGAATATCTCCAGAGAAGGAGACTCCACAACCCCCCTGGGCAGCCTGTGCCAGGACTCTGTCACCCTCAAGGTGAAGAAGTCCATCTTTGTGTTCAACTGGAGCCTCTTCTGCTTAAGTTTGTGCCCATTGCCCCTTGTCCTGTCACTGGGCACCACTGCGAAGAGTCTGGCTCTGTCCTGATGACATCCACCCTAAATTTCATCCTGAATTGTTAGTTTTACATAGAAACAACTTTATTTTTGGTCTCAGACTTCTCTGCTTTGCTGTGAGTGTGGTATGGAAAACACATGTATTAGCGGGTGTTTGTAATGGGTTTTAAAGGATCAGGACTCTTTCAGTGTCTTGCTTATGCAAACGGTGATTAGTAGTGATTGGGACTCCAGCAGATGTCCAACACATAATTATGCTGAAATAGTAAGAGAGCTGATATACTGTTCCTTATAAGGTATAATGACAAGTAACTTTAATCAGTGTGTTCAGGGCACCATTTGTGATAATTGTTGATGAAGTCTTTAATCTCCAGTTTCCTGAAGATAAATGGCTGATCTTTCAAAAGAACTAAATTATTTCCTAGCTGTAGCAGTGCTGTGGTTTAACCTGGCAGGCAGCTAAAAAACACACAGCCATTCGCTCACCCTCCCCCCCGCTGGACAGGGGAGAGAAAGAGAAAAAGGTAAAGCTCATGGGTTGAGATAAAGACAATTTAATAGGACAGAAAAGGAAGGGAAATTAATAATAGTGATGAAAGAATATAAAAAACAAGTGATGCACAATGCAATTGCTCACCACCCACTGACTGATGCCCAGCCAGTCCTGGAGCAGTGGCTGTGCCCCCCTGGCCAAACACACCCCCCACACCCCACAGCCATTTTTCATTCAGCATGATGTCATATGTCATGAAATATCCCTTTGGCCAATTTGGTCAGCTGTCCTGGCTGTGTCTCCTCCCAGTTTTTTGTGCAACTCCAGCCTCCTCGCTGGCAGGGCAGTATGAGAAGCTGAAAACTCCTTGACAGTAAGCACTGCTCAGCAACAACTAAACCATCAGCATGTTATCAACCTTATTCTGATCCTAAATTGAAAACTTAGTACTATACCAGTTACTAGGAAGAAAATCAACTTTATCCCAGTCGAAACCAGGACAATATCGGCCTCTTATTCCATACCATCTACATCTTGCCCAGGTCCAACACTTTCCAATACATCCCAATTAATCACTACCACCTCTCCTGTCTTTCGATATATACACACACAGATATAATTCCCTAAGTCTATGGGCCATCCCTCTAAAATGCTCATTAACCCATGACTTCGGGCTCCATCTGTCATAACAGGCCTTCAGGACAGGAGAGGTTGTGTGTGCTGTTGGACCATTGCATGCTGAATCCAGTTCTGGTTCCATAACTGCTACATGTTGTTTCATCAAAATTAATTCTTCATTAATGTGTGCAATTCTTACTGTGATACCATTGATATGGCATAGAGCAACCACAGTAGTGCACATTGGACTTCCTCATCTTTCTACATTATCCACCAAGTGCACCCGGGTCCTTGAGCAAAAGCAATCCTACAGATGGCAGAAACCACAATAACCAGCAATGTGACAGTAACTGGTTTTTTTTAATCATTGGCATATTTCTTTTCTGTGGTTCTTATTTTTTGATCTTGCATATGCAGGGTACAGTAAGGCAATGATCTATGTCATGATGGAGTTCAAAACTCAGATTAACTTGGGGTTAGGCCTAAAACATGATGTTGAAAAAGCTTTGCAAACTTTTCACTATGGGTTTTCGATGAAAATGTCATGAAATCATCTGGAGATTCTTATGAGACTCCAGACAGGATGGTGATGGAGTCTCCTTCTGGATAAAATCCTCAGGAATTCCTCATATTAGACCAATAACTGGTTCCCTTTGAAAATCAACAGAATTTGCATAGAAGTTCCCTTTTTCATGTCTATTTTTTTGCTATTTATCTTCAATGCTTATGTATCAGAAAGCATCAGACTGCTGCATTCTCTTTACAAATCTCCCTGTTTCTCTGCATACCACTGTGAAAAAGTCAATCACACCTAGACTTGTATAACTGAAATGAAGTTTTTTATGTCTAATTTAGAGTAGTTCTGACTAGAGTGGTAAAAGGCAGACTGAGCATGAAGAATTTATTTCTTTTTCATAGCTATTATTACAGTTATATACTGAAGAACTTATTTGTCTCCCATCACCATAATTTCTCACTTTGGGGCTGAAATCCACTGATGTGGATTCATTCACTTGACTGGCATTCTTTCAGTTAAAGTTTTCCCTTTCTACAGATTTCAGCACTGATTTTTTAGGAAGTTTATAGGAGGGTGCTTGGGACAGGTGTTTCTTTCTTCTTTGAGATGGAGTGCACAAGCAGCA
>NW_009259427.1:780568-837250 GCF_000687185.1 Egretta garzetta | reverse complement strand
CTTTCAGAAGTGGACTTGGCTGCTCTCTACCTTTTGATAGAGTGCTCTATGATTTAGTTTTTCTTTCTTCTCAGTATTTTTTCCCCAGCGGCACTTTGTTGAAAAATTATCTTCATATGCCCTAAAGAACACTTCAATAATTCCCACTGACTGATGATGAGAGAGTTCTTGAAAGGAGACCTAATCAACTCTCATCGCTTCTGAGCTGACGGCCTTTCCAACAGGAACACAGATGCCAACAACAGCACAGTCAAGATCCATCATTTGGAAGCTAACCCTTTGCTATTGGCAAGTGTCCCAGACGGCAGCTCAGGGACTGGGGAAGAGAAAAAAGATTCCCTCTTTTTCCAACCACTTTGTCTTGTTTTGTGGAAAAATATCTTCAAGTGACAGCAAGAACCTGTACCTCTGTTCAAAGCCATCATGCCAGTCATAACAACCCAAGAATCAGTTTCACAGTTGGTATGAATTACAAGTTCTGGTGCAGTGCTTGGGAGGAACACTTACAAGTGAGATCAACTTGTGCACAAATGACTGCCCCTGCTCCAATGATCTCACAAGTTCACTGAGGATCAGACAACTTTCAGCAGTCTGACAAACAGAAAAAAATGAGCTAAGAGAATAGAGATGGGTCAGTGTGTTATGATTCTCAAAACTATTGCCAGGCAGAGGTGAATAACATCAGACAAAAGTTTAACCCATAAACATAAAGCATTTTTTGAAGCTTCATGGCAAGATAAGAATATTTTTAGAAGCCCTTCAGTACAAAAATAACTTCTCCTGAAGTTGATTTTACTTAATCACATGTTCAGAGTCTGAACACTGGAGTGTTTTGATGAGTGGCAAAAAAAAAAAAAAAAAAATAAATTGGGGCAGAACTGGGTAATGCTTCAAGGAAACACTTTGCATAAGCAAGAAAGGTGTGTGAGTATTCAAGCAGTTAGACGTATGAGTATTCAGGTCTAAAGATTTATTTAGAGTAAGCCAGACACAGTCAGATGCATATGAGCTTACACTGCTTCTTTGACTGGCATAAACCTTGAGAGATCAAGCTTCCAGTGAGTCTGGTTTTACAATGGTATTTACCTCTGTTGTTCCCCGCTTAATAGTGTGGTATTTGAATAGGGTCTGGTGCACTGATGCTGTCTGTGCACTCAGTCACTATGTTATCCCAGGATAGCTGGGTGTGTCATGAAGTGTGAAGGATCTGCAGTATCGTTCATCTGTAGCCTCTGGTTTCCCATAAGTCAGATAAAGCCAACAGCCTATTCCCATCACTTTTCTTACTTGTCATGTTCATAGAATCATAGAACAGTTTGGGTTGGAAGGGACCTTTATAGTTCATCTAGTCCACCCCCCCTGCAGTGAGCCGTGATGCCTTTAACCAGATCAGGTTGCTCAAAGCGCCATCCAACCTGGCCTTGAATGTTTCCAGGGATGGGGCCTCCACTACCCCTCTGGGGAACCTGTTCCAGTGTTTCACCACTCTCACTGTAAAGAATTTCTTCCTTATATCCAGTCTAAACCTACTCTATTTTAGTTTAAGACCATTACCCCTTGTCCTGTTGCTACAGGCCCTATCAAAAAGCTTGTCCCCATCTTTCCTGTAAGCCCTATTTAAGTATTGAAAGGCTGCAATAATTGCCTCCCAAGATTTTCCCAAACTATCTCCACACGCAAGAGAAAGCCATAAAGTTGAAGGCACTATAAGTCTGCTCTTTGATGACGCAAACCAAAAGTCATTGTCATCTCACAGGTTTTTGTTAGGTCTTGAAGCAACCTGCAATGTCTCTGTTGGAATTAGGCCTACTTGACATTGTTAGACAGAGTTGGCTGATGAGAAGCAAAGGTGAAAGCCTGAACAGGACAGAGAGGCACCTCCAAAGCAGTGTTAAATCATGTTCCTGGGGGTGGTAAAGCACTGTTTGTTCTCTACGTATTGTGTTTCTTTTGTAAACAAATACAGTTTGACTCTCCAGAGTTGTCAATCAAACCCTCTTTCTCCTCTACTGAACTCACTAGAAGTATTTTATTTAAAACCATAAAATGATAGCCTGCAGAATAAATGGTAAGCTACTCATGGCTCATGAAATTTGATTGTCTTTGAGTGTAAATTACTTGGGGGCTGGTATATGTACTATGCATAATACAGGAGGTATCTACTGGGCTAGGAAAATGAACCTGTGAAAATGTAATACTTATGTAAATTTATACAGCTCCAGCTATTCAAAAGTTCCCCATTTTGTTGCAGTAAATTATAGCAAATTAATATAATTGCCTTAAAGTAACATACCCAGGAAAGTTTCTGATTAGCCATTACTTCTGTTTCAGTGTTAAAATAGAAATTGTGGATTTCTGAAGTGATAAAAAGAACTGTATATTGTTTTATAATTGGCTTTGCAATTTGATGTATGTTTGCATGCATGTCAAAGAGCTATAAATGATTCATTGCCTGAGAGTGTCGTAAGTGAAGACTTCAGGAATGCAGCATAATGACAGCATTAGACATTGAGCTGTTTCCTGGCAGCACAAGGCATAGAAACCACATCCCCCCACATCAAAGAAAACAGAGCAGCATTATAACACCTAGGCCAAAGCAGAGCATTTCTTGTGCAGACCGATTGTTTGCAAGAAGGAAGGCGACTGTAACCAGGGCTGTAAATGATTACTTTGGGGTCTGGTGGGTTGAAATAAAGTAACACTACAGAAGAAAAAGGTTTTTAAACATTGCTAAGAGAAAAATCCCATGGATCTCATTTGGTCACTCTGAAAACTTGAATTAACTGAGTGATGGAACTCTCTGAGCCACAGAACTATTTTCAGCAAGTAACTGGGAAAGGAATGGAAATTGATTTGTCTTACCTGGTTTTACAACAAACCTGGGAGTAGGATCTTGCAAGATATATTCTGTTAATTATTTTTCACAATACAATAATGCACACAATTTCAGTAACCTGAAAAATAGCAACTTTAGAACCAATAAAAGGATTATTTTTTCCTCCAGTTTTGTAGACCATAAGATAGCTGGTATAACACACTGCTGGAAGGTGCTTCTGTGAACGTTGTAGGATTTGCCCTAATTGTGCAAAATGACAACAATGACAATTCCTACAATCCTTGTTCAGAAAGGATGGGAACTGTGAGGCTGTAGCATAAACCAATACTTGGGCAATTTGAGGAAGACTTTGCCTGAAGGCATGCAATTTCCAAAGTTGTCAGGGCTTAGGGTTAGAATTTCTTTGTTTTCCTCTGCCTCATCAGTATTAGTTGCTTAACTATGATCGGCTGCAAAACACAAGGCTTGTTGGACTACTGGATCGATGGGCCGAGGCCAACTGCATGAGGTTCAACAAGGCCAAGTGCCGGGTCCTGCACTTTGGTCACAACAACCCCATGCAGCGCTACAGGCTTGGGGAAGAGTGGCTGGAAAGCTGCCTGGCAGAAAAGGACCTGGGGGTACTGGTTGACAGCCGGCTGAATATGAGCCAGCAGTGTGCCCAGGTGGCCAAGAAGGCCAATGGCATCCTGGCCTGTATCAGGAATAGTGTGACCAGCAGGACAAGGGAAGTGATCGTGCCCCTGTACTCGGTGCTGGTGAGGCTGCACCTCGAATACTGTGTTCAGTTTTGGGCCCCTCACTACAAGAAGGATGTTGCATTGCTGGAGCATGTCCAGAGGAGAGCAACCAAGCTGGTGAGGGGTCTGGAGCACAAGTCATACGAGGAACGGCTGAGGGAACTGGGGTTGTTTAGTCTGGAGAAGAGGAGGCTGAGGGGAGACCTGATCGCCCTCTACAGCTACCTGAAAGGAGGCTGTAGGGAGGTGGGGGTCGGCCTCTTCTCCCTGGTAACAGATGATAGGACGAGGGGGAATGGTTTGAAGCTGCGCCAGGGCAGGTTTAGGTTAGATATTAGGAAAAACTTCTTCACTGAAAGGGTTGTCAGGCTCTGGAATGGGCTGCCCAGGGAGGTGGTAGAGTCCCCATCCTTGGAGGTATTTAAAAGAAGGATAGATGAGGTGCTTAGGGACAGGGTTTAGTGGTGGGATGGCAGGGTTAGGTTAACGGTTGGACTCGATGATCTTAAAGGTCTTTTCCAACCAAAGCGATTCTATGATTCTATGATTCTATGATTCTGTTCTGGCCCAGATTGACAGAGTCTATACAAATCAGCATATTTTGCTTACATCTTTGGGGAAAAATGAGAAGTCAATTGCAAACCAAGTAGAAAGAAGGGGATATGCAAGAACATTTGCAAATAATAATAATAAAAAAATAATGTTATCAATAGAGACATGGTTTCTTCCCACCTGCACATGACTCATAGGAACCTACTTGGTAACACTGCGGCTGTGTAACACACTGAAAGAAACAATAAAATAAAAAAACCTGCCTTAGTAATGAAATGTCAAACTGCTTAAAAAAATGAACCCATAAAGGTTGAAGTAATTTGTCACTGCCAAAAGACAACTAAATATTTCCTCTTTAGCCATTGTTTGACAGTGTTACTAATGTTTAAATTTACCAAGCTGTGGAAGAGATCAGAAACAGTGTTATGATCATTCTAATTTTTATCTCCATTTGTGGAGACAAAGCTATTTAACCAGCAAGCAGCAACTGCTCTGATTATAGAGACCTCCTCACTGAATTCTGGTCAAAGCTCTCAAATAAATAGATTTGAGTGGGCTTGTTGGTGCCATATCCTTTCTCTCTTATGACACTCTGTGTGATCAAGAACAAAAATGACCCACTGGGAATCTATTTTCAGATAATACCTATTGTAAAAGTCATTTCAGAAGCCAAACCAATGGGAGCAGAATGATAGGATTCAAAGTGAACTTGGCCACCTGCAGAAGTAGTCTGAAAAGCAAACAGTGCAATTCATAAACATCCTCTTCATAGGCAGGGGTGACAGCATATCACAAATCCCAAGAGGGTCCTGTCCCTATACCCTTTCTATTAAAATAATTCACAAGTGTTCTTGGTTTCTTGATGTGACCATGTGTTCCCCACAGCTAATACCGGTGGGTCTTGATTAGAGCAAAGGTTCAGGCCATTAGATTGATAGAGAATACAGATAAAGAGACCCTGTTTCACCTTTCTTTTATTTTTTTTTTTTTTTTTGTCTAACCTCTTTGAATTTTAGGTTCCCCCAAAAAAGGAAATATCTCTTATTTTATGTTGCATGATGCTTGAATAATGGTCCTCAGATTTTGCTTGTGGCAGCATCAAACTCATAAAGGTCTTTTCTGCAAAATGTGAACTGGAAATGAAGAAATTCGTCACCTTATTTAAGTGGGATTTCCTTTTTGATAATCTTCTTAGATTCTGTCTTTGCCTTTGAATTTGTCTTTGCCTTTGAGTGTTTTCTTCTGCACAAATGTCAAACACAGTCATCTCAATGGTATCGGAGAAGCAAATTCTATTTCTACTTCTAAGTCTTACACCAGTCATGAAAGAAGAGATACAGAAACAGAATACTACTTCTCGGAGTAACCAGCAGTCCCTCTCCTCCCATTTCTTATTGCACATCTTCCACAGTAAGACTCCAGTCTTATGTCTCCATCTAATTTCTCCTTCTCTTTCCCAACAGATCAGGATTTATGTCCACTTTGTCTCCAAATTCCCCACTTGCTAGCTGTGGGCTCTTTTTGCCTCTGTTCAGCTTATAGGTAATGCTGATACATAGTCATTAGGCTGCACCAGTGAGCCCACCTTTCAATTCAAATATATTTCTCCATCTCAGGTGACTGCTGTGCATAACTTGGGCATGATTTATGTACCACCAGGGGCATAAGTATCAGAACTTCCTGGCTGATGTCTTTTACTTAACCCCCAGAATAGCCTTCAAAATAAACAAATTTCTCAGGTTGCAATAAGACTAAAAATCCACCCTTTATCTTATGACAAGTTGGTGCTCCAGTGTTTGAAGTAATTAACTCTTCCTCCATATATGGACATATTTGTAGCTGAATATAATTTTATTTTAAGAGAATAGCAAGATGAAAAGTGGTTGGGCTTTTTAGGCTTAGAATGGCAGCATTGTGTGCTGCTGTCTCAAGGTCTTCAACACAACTCAAGCACAGTTTGTTGAGACATTTCGCTAGGCCCAAGCTAAGTTTTCATGTCATGATCTGCTGCATAAACAAAGCAAGCTTTACTGCTTATAGGTAGATTTCCTTAATGACACTGTTGAGTCAATCCTGCACTTAGAGGCAGGATATCAGTCAGGACCCTCTTCCTCTGATTCCAGTGATAATACTCCACCTTAAAAAGGTTTGATCACTGTGATACTGAATTGTGAGGCAATTTCTGTGAACAATTTGGAAGGGCAAAAAGGAACCAAATTTCAGAAATCCCAAAAGGAACAGCAGTGGGACAAGTGCAGTGTGATTTGGGTTATTTCTCAAAACTGAATGATGTGCAGAAGGTGCAGTGTCAGCCTAGTTCTCCTCTTATATGTTGTAGCCCATTAATATGCCATTTTCCTAACAAGTAGGAGAGCCCAAATACTGTGGTCAGAAATAGGAAGGGGTGATGTGGTTGCTGAGTTCAGTCCACCACTTTTGTGGGAAACTGTGAAATAATTATGTATTATAGTAGGTTGGAATATGTTTTCCATACAAACATCCTCTCTGCATCCTACTGTTTACTGTTCCCCAGCTTAAACATTTGCTATGGCATCCTGTGCTATGTTACATGATTCAGCACATGGCAATTTATCTAGATTCACAATGTACAGATGAGTTTAGGATATGTTTTAATTTGTATCTGTAGCGCATTAAGAGGGTGTGCAAGGTCTTTCATGGTGCTTAAGTGACAAGTCTTGAAATGTGAAGCCACAATAACTAGATGACTTGCAATCATTATTAAAAATGTCTTCTAAAAAAAAAAAAAAGCAAAAAAAAAAAGCAGCGTGTTTAATTTCACCCTGAACAAGGAAATTCTTTCTAAGTTGACCTAACACGTTCTTTTTTCCCCAGTTTGGGCACTGAACTGTAAAATCAATTATTCCTGTAGCTCTAGTCATACGTGAACTGAGATCCAAGCCTGAAGTCACTTTCTCTCCAGCAGTGACTGGCAGTATTTAATAAAGCTTGGCATTTCTAAATAGGAAGCTGTGGTCCTTGCTGTTGTTTTTATTAAATAAAGAGCATTTAAGAGTGACCATTTCCTCTGGGCCTGTGCAGCCGAAAGCAACGCTGAGCCAAGTAGTTTGGTACATGCAGTATGATAGAAGTTCACTGTGTTTAACAGCCTGTTGTGCCAAATACTATGAGAGAAATGGCATCTGCAAGAGAACTGGTTTTAACTGATTTGTTTGCCAGGTCCAAACTAGCCCACATGCTCTGGCAAAGTATCTTCAGCTGGCTCTTGTATCAGCCATGGGCATACCCTCCTGCAGGGAACCACTTCTACCTCAGGTCCCTCCAGTTCCTGCTTTTTCTCCAAGTTAGAGAAAGCTCGCAGTAGACCCAGACAAATGCATGCTCTGGGACTGGTTGTCTGCAGCTTGGAGCCAGCAGTTATTGCTGGGTGAAGAATCCAAATCATTATGTCTGAAACATCCGTACTGTTCGAGGGAAGAAAATAACTATCCAAATTCAGGGTGCCCTGCAGTTCTCTCCCTCTGCCCACACCTTGAAAGAGCAGCTCAGATGATCTTTCTGAGCATTAGTTTTCTCATGGAAAACGATACTGACTTTTTTATGATGCATTTCAGATTTTATCAATGACAACATCTATATAAAAACAAAGCCTGTTAATCTTTGTGTGTTGTTTTTTATTACCATTGATATTTCAGTATTTCCAGGCTGACATAAATATAACCCCCCAATTAAATCCTGATTCTTGCTCCGAAAGCTGGAGAATTAAAAATGTAAATTAAATTAGAAGCTCTGTTACCTCTAAGCCCTAAAACATCACAGTTCACTAGGAAAGGACAGTTCAAAACTGTATGAATTATTTTTGGTTTTTGGAGTAAACAGTGGGGTGGAACTTATCTGCCCATCTCTGAATTGTCTGTATCCGAGCTTCTAGCTTAGTTTTCCTTCATACACAGTCTGTGGAAAGCAAGGAGCATTTCTAAGGAACAATGCGTTATAGCAACAACATTTGAAGCAGTGGGGATGAACTCTGCTCCAAAAATGCCTGTTTCTCTCTGTGTGCTATGAAGGCAGTCCAGGGTGATAAGATGAGCTGGACATGTTTACAGTCCAAACATAAAAGTTTTGCTAGATACTAATCACACCATTCCTATGTAAGCCAACTGGGATATGTGGTAGAGCTTTGATCATTGCTGCTTGTGTAATTATTAGTAAATTTTTTGAAACAGAACTATTAAAATTCTATAAAATCTTGGGAAGCACATATTTATTTATCCATGTGTTTTGTATCAGACAGCATATAGCATTGATGCAAAGAGCAAAATTCCTCCACCAGCTGCTAACCTGCATGTTTACACAGCACAAAGCCATCTACACCCCAGGCAGAGCAGCAGCTGAACTTATCCTGTCCTGTTGCTATATTTAAATGTTGAATCAAAACATTTTTGCTATTTTCTGTTGCCCTGAATGCCAGTTCTAATGTCACAATTGCGTTACACCACTGAACAGGGTCTCCTTCTGTATGTGTGACTGTATACATACAGGTGGGAGAGACGAAAAAATGTTAACAAGTGTCCTTTTAAAACTTGACTGGTTTTATGCCTGCTGCCTGCAGTGATATGTAATAACAAGGCAGTTCTTCAGCTCAGGGGTCCTTGTTTGATCACAGCAACAGGAGCGAATTTGCTTTCCATATCTGTGAGTAAGCAGCATGGACTCTCTTTAATCAGAAAGGACAATATACTAAGGTCCTTTTTGAGGTCTCCACTGTGTTATTTTGTTTAGGAGGTCAGAATTTACACCATATGTGTGTGTGTGTGTGTGTATTTATAAATATTAAATTTAAAATTGCATATAAAGACCAGCACTTCTCTCTCTCTCTCTCTCTGCATCTAAATTGGCCCTTTTTTGCGTAAATATTTTCAAACAGTTTGAAAATCAACCACTGTTTTTTCCCATAAAATAATTCTTCAGTATTTCTGTATCATCACTTATCCAAAGGATACTTTGGTGTGCTTGTGAATGTTCCCTACCCATAACAAGATGAAGATATGGACTAATATGTGTCATTTTCTGATGTATATCCAACAGAGGGAAAGGAGAGCACATGACTTCTCTTGTGCTAGATGATTCAGTGCTCATCTTGGAAGAAGTATACCTCCTGTCAGACACCTGCTGTAACTTTCATGACATGTCTTCCCCAGTGCTTAATTTACTGCTAAAGAAATGTTTTTATGGCTTTAATTTTCTCTGTGGTGATGTATAACCCTAGAGATCAGGTGGAGGAAATGGATTTTTTCCCCTTCTTATTCATCATCATCAGAATTGTTTAAAGACTTCTATAGAATACCCTATGAGTGCTTTTACAGGAAGAGCCATCGTGATTGTGGAGACTGGTGATGACATGTAGGATGTGACTTGATCTTCAGACACTAGGTTCAGTTTTCAAAGTGATGTGGGAAATAGAATTCAGCGAAGCTGAGGAGAGTTCAGAATTTGGCTTCATTTCTATTGAATAGAAATTAAGAAATTGTGAAATGTCCCCTAAAAGAAAAATCTGTAAAAAACCCACAACGAACCAAAACACCTATGCATGGAAGAAAGCTTTTTGGTTTGTTTTGGACCTTTAAACTGTATGATATGCTGCTATCTGAACATGATCTTGAAGAAAAAGAAAATGAAAAAAAAAGCCAGAAATTTTATTTGAAATGAAAAATCAAAATGCTTTGTTCTAAGAGTGTCAATACGAGACACTCTGAACTTTGTCAGATTTTTCTCCTAGGCAAATCAATATGACCTGGGAAGCATTTTTGTTTTGCTAGCATGCTATTTTTAGATGGAAACTTTCTTGTCCTCTTCTTCTTTCTCAGCCACCTGTAATTAAGAAACTTACATCTTGTGTTTTGAACAGTAACTTACAGCACTGAAACCCTGAGACGCAACCGTTAGAGCTGACCGGGATAATTCTCTTCTCTTCAGGCTCTTTTCCAAGCCTGATGGTTCCTGTTTTCAAGGGTCTCACGTCAAATACTTTCTTCCTGTTAATTTTGTACGAAGTGTAAATTATCATTAAATCTGACTCCAATCTCAAATATTTTTATTACTGCATTATCATCCCAGTGGTTTTGACAAAGTAACTCTAAGAGTTAATATAAATGTCAAATTGTATCTTGTAGTTATGAAATGCCAACCTACGTTTTCTTACAGAACAGATTTAGTGAGAAGCAAAGGGTAAACGGTTCCTTATACTGTCAATGTCTTTCTAACTATTGTCCGTTATTAAAACCTTTGGTTAGTGTTACTAGTGTCATATAAATTCAAGGTAAATATAATAGTTACTTTATTTTTCTTTTATTTTAGAGCTTTGGGTAATGAACCATCATATCATATAGCAGACTAGTAAATCAAAACAAGGAAGGCAATTTATTAAGTTGATAGAATATGCATATTCAAGTGCTTCCTAGTCCAATACAGCTGTTTATCTTACATGTTTGGCTCTAGGTTTCACTTTGTTTGATGGAAGGTACTTAATTTTCCATAAGTGTTCCTTCCATGAGCAATGTTAGTGTCTGTGAGCATGTCTTCCTGTTAGTGGATATTAAAGGAATGAGGTTTGTAGGAGCTGGTTTATGTGGTTATCACCCATCCCTCAAGAAAATTCTGTGTTCAGACCTGATGCTGACAGATGGAGAACAGAGTTGTATTGCTTTTCCACCAGTAAGGATCATAGTTTGTGTACTGTGCCTGTTATATGTAGTCTAGTCTTTCTATTAGACAAATATTTAAAGTCCCTTTTCTTTCTTGGCTGCCCATTTCCACCACACCTTTAGGTCTTTAATGTCTTGGGGACTGTCATGGTTTAACCCCAGCTGGCAACTAAGCACCACGCAACCTCTTGCTCACTCTCCCCCTAATAATAATAATAATAATATACAAAACAAGTGACGCACAGTGCTAATGCTCACCACCCACTGAGTTTCTTGTGCACCTGGCAGAGAACAGGAAACTGAGAAGTCCTTGACTGGTATAAAAACTGCTTAGCATCAACTAAAACATGAGTGTGTTATCAACATTACCCTCATGCTAAATCCAAAACACAGCGCTATGACAGTTGCTAGGAAGAAAATTAACCCTATCCCAGCTGAAACCAGGACAGGGATTTTTTTTTACCTCTCAAAGAAGGTTAAATTCAGCCATGACTTAGAAAAATTTCTGGGAGCACTAGCAGAGTGATACATACAGGAACAGCATGACTGAGTATGAAGTGTTTGCTGAGGAAACCAGGTTAAAAGCAACAGCATGTCACCACAGAATGGCATCCACAAGTTGGCCACTGTGGACTTTCATGTCTTTGAACTATCGTATGGTTTCAAATTTGCCAATAATTTTTCACTGTCTGGCACAGGGATCTAGAAGCTATTTTCTATTGATGAGTGAATTATTGAGGGGGAGTTGTTTTGATCTGGGTTTTTTTCCATAGCTGAATGGAAATGGAAATATGCATATATGCACACATGTGTGTATACATCTAGAATTTCTAATATATAAACCATATATATTTATAAAAATATTCTTAACTCAAATGCAGGTTTTTTCTTTTCTTTTTTTTTTTCCTCATGAAACATTCTCATTGAAAGTAATTCATGTTAAGTCATCAAGGTTCTTTTTTTTCCCTTTGGATTTCATGTCATTTCTGCCATAGGAACTGTTTTCGGGTTCAGAAGAAGTCATTCTTTGCCTCTTTGGTCTTCTCTCAGACTTGAATTTAGTGTATTTACATGATAACCTCTTTAAGAAAAAAATAATTTCTGACATGCAACCAGATTCAGTAAATGGGGTAAGAACTTGCCTGTCTTCCACCACTGGTGCCCTCTGCTCTATCTGTAGATTTTACATTTTACATTCACAACAGTGATTTAATTAACAGAGATATATTGTATCTTCCTTAACATGCATAGTCATGTGTGTCCCTTCATGTGACAAGGAATATAGGTAAGTCTACTGTCGGTTTCTTAGCAAGAAATAAAAAACAACGTTAAAGGAGGGAGAGAAACAAAGGTGAGGAGAAATGAAAAAACTAAAATAATTTTAGCCATTTAGTAAATCTATGTTTGCTTTCTGTCCCTGTGAAGGGCCAGACATAGCAGAACTTCTGTTTCTACTGGGGTGCCTGTCTTAAATGAAACGTAAGTAGTACGAATCTTTTGGAAATTATGCTTCTGAAAGCATTTGTCAGCTTCTGTAAAATAAAGCATTTTAACATCAGTGTCAAGAGTCATGAATTTTAGTGACGAGTGTGTTATAAATCTGAAGTTCAATTTCATCCTATAGCTATAGTTATGGAATAGTAGGGTGGCAGGGTTGTGACTGTATGGACTCAGTGTGCTTAGACATTAATTCACTGATGGTCCAGGTACCCCTCACTTTGTCGTCTATGTGGATGAGATAATGGATCAACCTGAGAGAAGGTGGCAACAATTAGAAGCAGCATTAACTCATTGTAGTAGAATCTTTCTGGGTGGGAATTTTGATCAGAACCAGAGATGCCTCCAAGAAGCTCTTAGAAAAGCTGACCAGTTTGTATGCTTGGGTGGTCAATCTGGCTGACCCAGAGATTCTGATGGGATGTTCCTGATGCGGAAGTGACCAAAATGAACACAGATAAGACTCTTGTGGATGATCAATAAGAAATATTCCTGCAGAGGTCTTTCTAGAACAGTCTTTCATAAACAGCTGAGATATTAATGAGATATTTCATATGTAGTTTAGGATACTCAATAACGATGGATGATGTATGTGCTGGAGTGGTCACACAGGACCACAGCCTGGCTGGTATAGGAATTCAGCAGAACAACAGTTGGAGCAGTCTCACCTGATCCAGCTGAAGATCACTGTAAGGACCCTTGCAATGGAGACTTGCATCATCCTCTGGACAGCAAACAGCTGTCCTGTTCAGGAGGCTGCATTCCCATACATGTTACCTGATCCAAAGATCCCAGTAAATAGGGTGGTTTTTGCTTGTTTGGTGGTTGGTTGCATTTTTTTAACAAACATTTTGTAGATATAAATAAATGTGTGACATAAAAAACAAGCATAAGATAAGTGGTATAATATAAGCTGCATGATGTAACTCCTGGTTCCTTTCCTGTACATTTTTGTTTGGTTTTTTTTGTTTGTTTGTTTGTTTAACTATAAAATACAAATATATCTCTGTGTCATTTGTGTTCCTATACATGTGAAAGGGTGTCCTTCTGCTCGTACGCTTCAGTCGTACTTCTAATTACCAGAAATTATCTTCTAATCCTCTTTCTTTTCTAAAAAAAAATATAACGGAGTGTAAACGCTAATGTATTAGCTCAAGCCATAACTATCACTTCATTTCCAACCACCAAATAACAGGAAATCTCCTATCTTAGAAAACAAGTCTCCAATGTAGAGATGAAGAATCTCCTCGGTTAGTGAGTTTGAAGCTAGAATGAAATTTATATATTAGGTGACCAATATGGGCATACAGACGCATAGACAGACACTGTGCTCTCAGAAACTGCATTCATCTTGGGAGGCTGAGATTTATTCCTCTGCTTCAAGCAGTTCTCCAGATCTTCGCCAGAAGTAGACAAGGTAGGTTAGTTCTGTCTGCTAATGAAAAACTGCTGGAGACTGCAAAACTTGTCTATTTAGTCTGGAATGACTTTTTAATATCTTAAAATTCCTGACAAGCAATTTGAATTTGAATCTAAATTGTGAAATGCTGTTTTGATTTAGATGAAACGTAAAGGGTCTAATTTACCAACTGTTAGTGCTATTGTTGAATGTTGCCCATAGTTAACATAGCTTGTGAAATTACTCTAATACAAAACAAATACAAGCAACTTACTGTATATTACAAAGCGTAAAATCCAGTTGGTGCCTTTTGATATTAGATGGATTTAGTACACTGGAAGTAGATATTCACAACTTGTTCTCTGCATTTGAATAATGAATTGGCATGAACCTTATTTAATTACAGTGTTTGCTTTTCTCAAGTAATTTTCCTTTCTCTTGTTATAAAAGAAAGTACATTTATAAAGTAATACACCCTAATTATAGGAGAAATCTGTTGACTGAAAAGAGCATTACACAGGAAACTTATTCATTTAAAAGGCTGATTTATTTAAATGTATTCAGCAGGGATATTGTCAAGAATGTTTAGTTTGTTTGGGGTTGTTGGTTTTGTAGGTTATTTTACTTGGCTGAGTAAATCTAGAAGAAGAATGTCTTAGAGGACAGATGGACAAGGGACAGTGGTGGTTCAGTGTTGGGATCTAGCATTGCAGAACATGATCAAATTGAACTGAAGTCATTACATTTCCAGATGTTGTTTTTATCTGGCAGTTAACTAGGTTTTCCTTATGTCATCACTCATCAGTAAACTGAGAAATGGAGAAATTAAGGCTAGATGTACAGGATTCTTCATGACACCCTGCAAACATAACTTAAGTGGTACATCCTTTTTGAGATAATGTGTCCACTTAGGTGCTCACCTGACACTTAGGAAAGCTAGTTTCTCTTTCAGCACTGAGAAACAAGGAACTAGGAAGTATTTTACATTTACTCGGTCGCTGAGGCAAGCAGCTCCAGTGTCGGCACAATCAGCAGTGGAGTGGTCTAGCATGGTGTACAGGAGGGGTTCCTGAACCAGGGAAACCTCAGGGGAGCTGAGAGACCCTCCAGGAGCTGGCAGCTCACATGACAGCAGCTGACGAGACTAGTCACCGAGGTGAGCAGCTCCAGTTTGCAGAGAAAGCCATGCAGGAAGGGCACTCAAGCTCTGCTGGCCATACCAGGGAGCAATGGTGCCCACCCAGGAGGAGGCCACGGCCTCTCCAAGCTCTGCACCCACCACAAATGAGGCAGCTTCCCAGGCAGAGCTCCATCAGGAACACGCTGCCAGGCGGGTGCCAGGCTGCAGGCTGTGCCCTGCTCTTAGGCCAGTACCGGGTGGCAGCAGTGAGCACCCCTGTGGGAGCTGCGCCCAGGGACAGGAACTCCTCCGCTGGGTGACAGAGCCCTGGGAGGAGGTGAGGAGGGTGAGGAGCATCAGGGAGCGTGAGGGACAGACAGACTGCTGGAACCGCACCCTGCCATCCCTGGGACAGGCCTGTCAGGCAACAGGACACACCGTACAGGGATTCCCTGTCCTTTCTCTGCCTGGCTGAACGCAGGGACTTCAGGTCTGGAGGCAATGGCGACAAGTTCCCGCCCAGCACAGGAGGCCTGTCTCCTCTGTGACAGCCCCGCCTGCCCAGGTGCCCTCACATAACAGGTACGGGGCTCTGTAAGTGGAACCAAACAACGATGAGGACAGTGGTCCATCTAGGTTGGAGGCGTCACCAAGGTTGTGTTGGCCTATGCCCTGTGTCAGAACTACTTCCATAAAGAATAAAAGATGGGGCATTGTCATAGGAGACTCCCTTCTGAGGGGAACAGAAGGTCCAATATGCCGACCGGACCCACTGCTTAGGGAAGTCTGCTGCTGCCCTGGGGCCTGGGTTAAAGATGTGATGAGAACATTTCCTACCCTGATACAGCCCTTGGGAAACAATAGTGACAAAGGATAAGGAAGAGGCTGAGCTACTTAATACCTTCTTTGTCTCAGTCTTTAATAGTAAGACCAATAGTTCTCTAGGTACCCAGCCACCTGAGCTGGAAGACAGGGTCAGGGAGCAGGATGAAGCCCTCATAGTCCAAGGGAAAATGGTTAGCGACCTGCCACACCAATTAGATACCCACAGGTCTGTGGGGCCAGGCGCGATCCACACAGGGGTACTGAGGGAGCTGGTGGAAGTGCTCACCAAGCCCATTTCAATCATCTTCCAGCAGTCCTGGATGACTGGGGAAGTTCTACTTGACCGGAGGTTGGCAAATGTGACACCAATCTACAAGAAGGGCTGGAAGGAGGATCCAGGGAACTACAGGCCTGTGACCTACGTGATTTCTATTCCTTCTCCCCCACACAGGCCTGTCAGCCTGACCTTGCTACCAAGGAATGTTGTGGGGCAGACCATCCTGAGTGCCATCACATGGCACGTACAGGACAAGCAGGTGATCAGAGCCAGTCAACATGGGTTTACAAAAGGCAGGTCCTGCTTGACTAACCTGATCTCCTTCTATGACAAGGTGACCCAGCTAGTGGTTGAGGGAGAGGCTGTGGACGTTGTCTGCCTGGACTTTAGTAAAGCCTTTGACACCGTTTTCATAGAATCATAGAAGGTTTTGGGTTGGAAGGGACCCCTAGAGGTCATCTAGTCCAACTCCCATGCAGCGAGCAGGGACACCGCTAACTAGATCAGGTTGCTCAGAGCCCCGTCCAACCTGGCCTTGAATGCTTCCAGGGATGGGGCCTCCACTACCTCTCTGGGCAACCTGTTTCAGTGTTTCACCACCCTCATTGTAAAGAATTTCTTCCTTATATCTCATCTAAACCTACCCCGGTTTAGTTTAAAACCATTACCCCTTGTCCTGTCGAATTACTCTCTGGAGTAACTGCTCATGGCTTGGACGGGCATACACTTTGCTGGATAAAATACTGTCTGGATGGCTGTGCCTAAAGAGTTGTGGTGAATGGAGTTAAATCCAGTTGGCGGCCAGTCATAAGTGGTGTTCCCCAGGGCTCAGTACTGGGGCCAGTTCTGCTTAATATCTTTATCAATTTTCTGGTCGAGTGGATCTAGTGCACCCTCAGTAAGTCTGCAGATGACACCAAGTTGGGTGGTATCATTGATCTGCTTGAAGGTAGGAAGGTTCTGCAGAGGGATCTAGACCGACTGGATCTATGGGCCAATGACAGTTGTATGAGATTCAACAAGGCTAAATTTTGGGTCCTGCACTTGGGCCACAACAAGGAGGTTGTAATGAGGTGGTGTCAATCTCTTCTCCCAAGTAGCAAGTGCTAGAATGAGGAAATGGCCTCAGGTTGTGCCAGGGGAGATTTAGTTTGTAAAGGAGGAAAAATTTCTTCACCAAAAGGGTTATAAAGCACTAGAACAGGCTGCCCAGGGAACTGGTTGAGTTACTATCCCTGGAGGTATTTAAGACATGTAGGCATGGCACTTAGGGACATGGTTTAGTGGTGGACTTGGCAGTGTTAGGTTTACAGTAGGACTCCATAATCTTAAGGGTCTTTTCCAGCCTAAATGATTCTATGATTCTACTTCCAGTATAATACATTCAGTTTGATGCTTTCCTTCTAGTTTGGGGAGCACAACAAAAGAACATTTTCTATAGGAGAGTAGACAAGATGCAACCTTATCAACCTCCCTGTCTCCAGCTTTTCAAATCTAGCAGTCACAGGACTAGTTCAGTCTCCAAAATTGGTAAAACTTTTCCTTCTCTTGAGGTCACTAGTTGTAAGTTTTGACAATATGCCTACCTCTCTACTGCAAACTTGTTCAACATAAAAAGATGCCTTATTGATGAGTTCATCAGGCAGTTGCTGGGAAATAAACTCATTTGGCAGCTGATGGGATAATGTTTTTTTTCCATCTGGAATCAATACACCTGATGTCCTTTCAAATATCACAGGAAAAAAAACAATTCTTAGAGCAAATAATTGCAGACTGCAATTATTAGCACTATTTGCAGTTGTTTGCATTGTTTTCCTAACTGCCTCTTTTTCCATCATGTCGTGGCTTTCTTGATCTATTTTGCCTCTGATGATGCTGGCACAATGGAAGTCATACTTTTCTCTGGTGTCAGTACTATTAGCTTCTGTGTTGTCACCCATCTTTGTCATCAGAGTACCTTCAGGTGGTAAGTCGTGAAGTGAAGACCATAGAATCACAGAATCATAGAATGTTTGGGGCTGGAAGGGACCCCTAGAGGTCATCTAGTCCAACCCCCCTGCAGGGAGCAGGGACACCGCTAACCAGATCAGGTTGCTCAGAGCCCCGTCCAACCTGGCCTTGAATGCTTCCAGGGATGGGGCCTCCACCACCTCTCTGGGCAACCTGTTCCAGTGTTTCACTAGATATGTCAGGCATTCATTTGCTCCCAGAATTTTCAGAAGTAGAAAAGGGCAAAAACCGGAGATACAGTCTACTGTTACAGACAGAGTCTTAGAAAAGGAGATCAGTGCAGATGCGTTATACAACTAGCATAGAAAAATCTGTCTACCTACAAACTAGTGAGATTAAAATAAGAGTAGACCAAAGAAATTAACACAAAAGGTTAAAAGAATTTTTACAAAGGAAACTAACATGTAGTTTTACAATGGATTTTAAAGGCCCAGGGCAGCTATCATGCTTTC
The DNA here is from genome assembly GCF_000687185.1 of Egretta garzetta. NCBI lineage: Eukaryota > Metazoa > Chordata > Aves > Pelecaniformes > Ardeidae > Egretta > Egretta garzetta. Next base: position 818,859 of record NW_009259427.1, on the reverse strand, counting down.
TGCAAGCTGGGATCGTCACCTTCAGTATGAACTTTTAATAGTTTTGTCTTAACCAGAATTAAACCAATATCTGTCCTCCTGATTCAAGAAACCCAGACAGCTGAGCGCTTTGTAGCTGTTTAATGGGTCATAGCCATTGGTTTTCCTGACTGCTAGTTTTACATCAGTGTTTTTCCTTAGAATAGCATGTACCATGTTCGTGACTGAACTCGGTTTGTTAGTGTTGTAGTCTGAATCCCTGTTCCAGGCTATAACATAGGAAATAGGGGACCACCTAACTAAATGCAGAAAAGAAGGTGCAAATTAAATAGCAAATGTGGAAGGTTTGCAATCTTCAGGATATCCCAAAGGAAGACATTTCTTGACATTTCTCAGCTTACTGAACAGTGATGGATAAGCTGATTTAGCTGCAGCAGTTTATAAAGGCATCTTCTGACAGGTGTCTGCCCTGCTGGGGTCCCTGCAGATGAGGATGCACAGACTTTAGTTCACATTAGCTTAAACTGTCCCTGAGGTGGGTTTAATAATCACTTTTATGTCCTGCTCTGCATCCTGTATGTGTGTGAGAACTTTCAGAAGAAACAGTCCTGTGAGAGCAGTAATGTCTTTAAGTTACTGAAGGACCAGAGATTTGGAGCTTGGCATCTTTTTTCTATCATGCTCACTTTCCACCTTGACAAGATGATTTTTCAAATTAGAATGGATGTTCCCATCAAACAGCAGGGTTTCAAAGTCAGTTACCATTTAATAGAATTTCATCAAAATGCTTCAGTTTAATGATACGGCCTCTTACTCATGCATGGCATGGCCTGGACTGTGCAAGTTTGGCATTGCCTTGAATTGCAGTGTTGTTCCTCCCACGCAATGGTGTTCTCAAAGAACAACACCTTTCTCTGGCACAGATATTCCTCCCAGAGAGCTGGGACAGCAGGAGAAAAGAGATCTGGAAGCAATCTTTTCAGCCCTCTTATGCACACATGTATATTTCCCATATCTTACAGTATAGAATCATAGAATCATAGAATGTTTTGGGTTGGAAGGGACCACTAGAGGTCATCGAGTCCAACCCCCCTGCAGTCAGCAGGGACACCGCCAACTAGATCAGGTTGCTCAGAGCCCCATCCAACCTGGCCTTGAATGTTTCCAGGGATGGGGCCTCCACTACCTCTCTGGGCAACCTGTTCCAGTGGTTTACCACCCTCATTGTAAAGAATTTTTTCCTTATATCTAGCCTAAACCTACCCCGATTTAGTTTAAAACCATTACCCCTTGTCCTAACGCAGCTGGCCCTACTAAAAAGGTTTTCCCCCTCTTTCCTATAGGCCCCCTTTAGGTACTGAAAGGCCGCAATCAGGTCTCCCCGCAGCCTTCTTTTCTCTAGACTGAACAAGCCCAACTCTCTCAGCCTGTCCTCATAGGAGAGGTGCTCCAGCCCTCGGATCATTTTAGTAGCCCTCTTCTGGACCCGCTCCAACACTTCCATGTCCTTCTTGTGCTGAGGGCTCCAGAGCTGGACGCAGTACTCTAGGTGAGGTCTCACCAGAGCTGAGTAGAGGGGCAGAATTACCTCCCTCGACCTGCTGGCCACGCTCCTCCTGATGCAGCCCAGAGTACGGTTGGCCTTCTGGGCTGCCAGGGCACATTGCCGGCTCATGTCCAGCTTTTTATCCACCAGCACCCCCAAGTCCCTCTCGGCAGGGCTGCTCTCAATCCTTTCTCCCCCCAGGCTGTATTGATACTGGGGGTTACCCCATCCCAGGTGCAGGACCTTGCACTTGGCCTTGTTGAACCTCATGAGGTTCACACAGGCCCACCTCTCCAGCCTGTCCAGGTCCCTCTGGATGACATCCCGGCCTTCTGGTGTGTCAAAGAATTTGAAGAAAGTTTACATTTTGATGGACAGCAACTACTTGTCTATTGTAGCTGTACTCAGTGCTCCTGATTCTATGTGTCTACAGTGTAGAACATGTGGTCAGTTGTCCTATGCTTCCTTCATAATTAATTGGAAGAAGTGGCCACAGTTCAGTTCCTTGATTATAGATATCAGCTTTATGATGAAAACAACCATTCCCCAGCAATCTGTTTTTCTTTATCAGTTTTCCATCTCTCAACAGAGGTGGTAGCTCAGAAATAAGTATCTAAGTTTGTGTGTGTGAGTCCTTTTGCTAGAGCCTAGAATTTTCCTATTGTCTGCTCTTAATGAAGATATTTGACAATCTTTCTCCTTATGTATTCTCTTAAAGTGGAAGGTATAAAGCTGGAACCTTTTTCTCTGAGAAATACATCAAGTTAGTCTTTAGTCACTAAGTGCTTAATATTAGAAGATGGCACTCCTTTAAGGAGGGAGCAGAAGGAACAGCATCTGTGGATTTGGGATGATGCTACATATGTGGAAAACCAACATTACTTCGGAGGACTGCACCATCTAATAGCTCTACTTCTTCCATCCTAAAGCACCTCCTTTTCCAAAATGAGGATCCAGGCTGATTTGTATAGCGTATGGCTAAAACAGTGGTGAAGGCTCTGCTCTTTCTCTTGATTACAGAGGATCCTAGAGCTTTGAAATGATTACTCAGGAGGCAACTTGCCTCTGTTGGTAAAGAAACGATGTAGTCCCCATACTACACTCCCGTTATTCATGCATAAAAAAGAACTCAAAGTGACATCAATCCTAGAGTTGTCTTTAGAGCAAATAAACAAATTTAGGTTGGCATTTAAAATCTTCAGGTGACAGATTAGTAGGTTAAGGACTCCAAGTGCCTGTCGCTTTTGCATTGCAGTGTCTCTGAAACGAATTGTTTGGGCACTTAATGTTAAAGGATCTTCAGAAATACCTGACTTTTTGGGGGATTTTTGAATTCATACTAATCTCATTTATTTCCTGAAATCCTGAGTAAATCTGTAGGGTTAATTGACAGAAATGTTTGAAAGCGGACACAGAACAGATAAATTCTTCTCATTCCTGTGTCTACAAAAGAGAAAGTAAAATTGAGGTCCTTCTCAACAAAAGCAGATACATTTCAAGCTCTCTGGCATAGGTAACAGTGCTCACAAAAAAGAGAAGTCCTGGCAGCATCCCTGAGAGCATTGCCAGCAATTGGGGGGATGCGATCCTGCCCCTCTCCTCAGCACAAGTGAGGCACATCTGGAGTGCTGTGCCCAGTTCTGTGCTCTCCAGTGCAGGAGATGGGTGGACTTTCTGGAGCCAGTTCAGCAAAAGGCACCAACATATTCAGGGGCTAGAGCACATGATGTACAAGGAGACTCCAAGAAAACTGGTCTTGTTCAGTCCAGAGAAGAGAAGATTCCGGGGGAATGTTACTGTCATTTACAACTACCTGATTAAAGAACAGAGAATAAAGGTTTGCAGCATCCTTAATTCACACATTTTTTGAACCCACCTGCAGTTGTATTTTTCTATTACTTTTTATTGTTAGTTTTAAACAATAATCTATGCCAAGAAAGGCTGAAAATAGACCTATAAAAGTGTAGTTTTGCGCAACAATACCATGTCATAGTATTGATATAAACTATGGAATTATCTTTATATTATTTTTCCTTCTGCTCATCAGTGTCGTATTTAAATGCCAGAGTAATTTTTGCCTACAAAAATCAGCAATGCATTATAAAAGATGACATTTTTTCATGACATTGTATATCAATCCACTTCCAATTTTCTATTGTTTCCAGCAACATTTCTTTATACTCCCCCTTTTTTATGGTGGGAGTAAAATACATTCATGCTGAGGCTGGAGGTTTTGAAACCTTCCAGGAACAACCAACTCTGTCAATTATCATCAGCCATTTCTCTGTGGGTCAAGATGAGCAGTTCCCTTTGTGTCTCCCACAGAATGCTACTTACCATATTAAAGATTTGTATGAGAAAGCTGAGAAAAACTTCCCAGATCATGCTGAGGCACGATCACTGGTGCTCCTGGAGATGCTTAGCTATTGGGATTGTCAGTGGCCGAAAAGGCATTCAGCACCTAGTTGGGATGTAGGATTTGTATTCTTATCCCATCAATGATAAGCATGACACCCTAATGTAGACTCAGCTTATTATCTAAGTGTAAATGTTTTGTGGGGGAAATTTTTGTATTAAACATGCTGTGATCTGTCCAATGACATCTCCTCCCACAAGTGATATACTAATCCAGACATTGATCTTGGAGTGCAGAGTGTCTCATATTTGTTGATAGGATAGCAATGTCATCTGCATTTTTTTCACCAATACACATAACAAAGCATATCGCGATAACATTATCTTTTGCAGAAGGTGACAAGAGGATATGAGGAAAAAAGAAAGTGAATGAAGCCATCTTTATCGTCCTTTTCACCCCTTCTCCTATAGCAGAGAGGGTGTGTTTTGCACAGCACTCTCAACGTTGTGAGGAGACATTAGCTCCACGGTGGGACATATGTGAAGAACAGAGATGGACTTCTCTGTTGGACTGTTTGGACTGAGGGTCTTTGTACATGTGACAGCATTGCTGGGACCAAATAGTTTTGGTCTGGTTTGGGCAAAATGCACATGTAGAATGAGATACTATTTTGACTACATATCTAGCTAGTTAGGTGGCTAGAAGGTAGGGATGGTTAAAATCTCTCTTTGGTGTCAACTGCCTGATTAGAAATGAAAGGCTGCCCACAACTGGATTTTTGTGGAAACCTCTAGGGCAAATGGAGACCATGAATTTTAATGTCTGTATTTTATTTTCTCAATACTTTTGTTACACAGGGCAGCTTCTATGTCCCATCTGAAAACTGCATGCAGCACGCATACAAATGGCATAAGGACCTCTGTCTTCTGCTCTTGAACGCCCAAAGAGGACTTCACATGTACTACTCCCTCATAATGAAGGAGATTCCTGATTTACCACAGCTGAAGTTGGGTAAGTGAACAGGCATTTAAAATCACTGAATATTTTACAGTGCTGCATTTTCAATACACAGTTTCAAAATTCTTGGGCTATTCAGAGATTTTGGAGGATTTTTGTTCCTGTTTTCTGGTTAGTGTTTATTTTGGCTCAGTGTTAAAGATGACTGCCTTCTCTGCTTATGCAAATCCTTTTATAGGATGTGGCCTGATGTGTAGAGGGGTAACGTGTTTTGATAAATTTCTCAAAATACATGCCTTTCAGTGATTTTTGGCCTCGGTTGCTTTTTGAAGACTTGAACTTCCAGTTCTGAACTGCCATGAAATCTAGAGAAGACTAGCATATTTTTTCCTCCTGAGCAAGCATTTTTTTATAACTGAAAAGAAAAATCTGAAAGGTGATATGAGTGGTTTTGAAACATAGTCCCTCATTTACAATTTGCAATGTATTTCTTCCCTGCCAATTACGTAATTACAACTTGCTCTTTAAAATGATTCTGCTTTTCTTCCTAATTCAATTGTTTAATAGATTTTCTGGTTTTGGCAGAAACTGTTTTTGGCTGGTCAGGTCTGTTAGGCCCAATGTGCAAGTGCTGGCTGGCTGGATTTGCAGCACGGAGCTCTGTAATTTGTGTTTAGTCATGTTTGTAATGACAGCATGAGCTCCTGTGAAAATGAGGTGCATCCCTGACTAATTCCTGCTCTCCCACCTGTTTCTCTGACTTCAGGGAATGTGGCTCATGATTTCACATCTGTGCTTTTCTGTCTTTGTATTTTTGTATACAGGTTTTAAAGTTATCAGTTTGTTATGTTGCAGAGATAAATATATTAGGAGACATGATTACATTGGCCAGCAGATTTAAAAAGGGAGCAAAAAACATTTTCTAGTTTCACTGTATAGTGCTTGTATACAAGAACTATCAAACATAATGCATTGTGCATTACAGAATTATGGGCTTGATAGCTCCTGTTTTCCACTTCATGTCTTGTTCACCGACATATATTTCCTTTCAAGATAACCTAAAACCCATATGGCGGGAAAAGTACATATTGTACTATTCAATCCAGCTACGAGAAAAATAATTACAACATTTTTATTTGCAGCTCATGAGCTCTCAGACAGAATCCAACATGCAACAAAACTCATGCTCCAGGCATCTTTGGTTATCAGGCACATATAATAGATGATTTGTGTCTCACCTGGACAGACTTATAAATTGGGAGATGGCAGAGTTATGTACGGTTGGTTGACCATAACTTGAGAACTACCCCAGAGCACATACTGGCTTTCTAAATACAATTAGCTTGGTTTTCAGATGACTACTGGTACTGAAGCAGGCACTTAATTTGCAAATGTACTTGTTGTAATGCATGAAAATTTGCTAAATGCAAATCCCCTTTTTAGCCTCTTGAGCTGAGTGCTATTTGCATCATTTTATTCACAGTCTGAAAATCTACTGAAGATTTTGTTTTAAGGTTAATCTTCTGATGCCTGTTGCAAAGCTGAGCAAAATCACGGGGTGTAAGATTCAACCAGTATGATGAATATGAAGCAGATTTTTATATCTGTTTCCTTACAACCATTGGGAAGAAACAGACCCATTTAGGACAATAAAATATGTTAGCTGACAAGTAGTGCTTTCTACCTTGGGATGGCATGAACTGCATCTTGTCCTTCCTCATTTTTCTCCACTGACCAGGGTAAGAATGTAAATGACTTATTCAGTTGTAAACCTCTGTATCGGTCAGATTAATCTCGTCATAGGTTTCTAAAGATAGTTAAGATAAATCCAAGACTATAAATTTCTGCAGACTCCTTAATTATTTTTTTCTAGCTCTCTGAGTATTATATTAAAAAAAAATAATAGCCTAGTTTAAACATTAAAAGTGGGAATGATTGCTTCCCAAATTTTACCAGCTGAGGATGGGTCTTTTCAAGGTGCTATGCGTCTCAATCTATCCTTTCCCATTCCTTAGTACTAATTAAGAAGAGTCATTTAGGGGTTGGGGAGGAGATTGGCTTGTTGGTTTTTTCTGCTTTGTTTCTTTATGGTTACTATTAGAAAATTCCGCACTGCAAAATCAAGCTGCCAAAGTTGGAGAGTTGATTTATGTCCTCCTTTGCCTTATAGTCTGTGGTGCATTTAAAGTGGAGTATCCCTGTGCTGGATTCTCTCAGGACTACATCAGAACACCGCTGCTTGCTGTAGGAGTGGACAGGTACTTCACACCCTACAGGGCAGTACAGAGATGCCCAATCTTTTACTAGTCAGATCCCTGGCATTGCTTACACAGTCCTGCGTAGCACAATAGGGAGAACAATTTCTTGCACATCATTTGCTCAGACTTTGCAATGGTGACACTTTGCACTCAGTTCTGGAGTTGGCCATAAATACCAAAGACTAATAAGGAAAATTCTGGTAAAGGAGAAGGTAGACAACGAAAAGACAAATTCTATTGCCTTTATCCTGAGAACATTGTTCCAGAACTTCTACAGGTTTAGAGGTCCAGGTTACACAAGCAGTGTGTACCAGTACAAGGCAGGTTGTGGAGTGCCCACAACCAAACAGAAACTTGTCTGTTCGGAAGAATATCAAACCATCTATTTCTTACATGAATAAACAGCAGAGCATTAACATTTCACATCTACTGTTCTCAAACCTGATCTCTTTCTTTGTGTTTTTTCCCTAGAGGAACTATCTGTGGAAGAGACGTTATCTCAGCTTTGCACAGAGCTGCAGGTATTTTTTTCAACAAAATCTGCCCATACGTTTTTCAAGTCCATTCTTCAAGTTCACTGAGACAGCACAGTCACGTATCAGAGTGGGGAGAAAGGGAACTTGCGCCATCAGAAAAATTGTTGAATGTTTCTCTTCCACCAAAAATTTAACATAATTGTGACTAGTCACTTACAAGATGTTTCTGTCACTTTGAACAAGTCACCAGCTGGATTGTTCTAACATCCTTCAGTGACCCTAGCCCTGAGAATCAGAGTATGCAGAAAAAAATTATTTGGGGGTAGCTTGCAATTACAGCCTTTATGCTCACAAGAGAAAAGATACTTTACAAGTTGTACAACCATATCTTTTCAAATAAAAATGCCTAAATGTGTAGGGAGGATCATGAGATGAAAAAAAGTGATTTGGCATGGAAGTGACTCAACTACTCTCTTGAACTTGCTTCTGCCATGTTTATTTCAAGTGAGACACAAACAAGTTGTCAACGGTGCCAGGAAAAAATGCAAGCATCAGCTGATCACTGGGGAAAATGCTTTATAATCAAAGATTTAATAGCTTTATTTGCTCAGTTTATTAACAGGAGGGACAACATAGGGAAGAATGATAAAATAACAATTAATGAAGGAAAGGTGAAGCCAAACCAAACTGGAAGTACATTCACACTCTGTTTATGAATAGTGGGTTAATGTTTGTCAGCCATAGGTGGAAAATGTTTGAAATGTCAAGTTTCTTAATTTTAAGTCATGACTTGGATATTTTGCAAGAAATCTAATTTAATATAAATTTGATTTAAAGGAACATAAGTTATTGGGCTCAGCTCTACTAGATTTAGAAGCTGTAAGGGCATAGGAGGTCAGACAATACAATCTAGAGTCTCCTTTGGACTTATTTTCTATGAGTCTGGGAAAGTCCAAATTGGCTTGGCATACATCAGAAAATGTCAGCATTAATTTCTCTGTATTTTTCCAATTCCCGTCCAATACTTGTTCTCTCAAAAAGCTTATTGACTTGTTTTGCATGGCAATATTAATAAAGCCAGACTGCTTTGACTGTTGTTTGAAAGCTGCTGGGAATGGCGTAGCAACAAATAGGTGAACACAACAGCTAGACCAGATAGTTCTCTGGGGTGTTATAAAAACTTTGGTTTTCCTGTACAACATCAAAATGTTTTGCCTTAGCATTCTGGGATGATAGCTTTCTATCCATCTATGCAGAATTTGATGATAAAGACAGTGAATTTGCAGAGACTCTCAAGATAATAAATGTTGAGATCTTGTACAGTATCGGTGTGACATAGGTGCAGCATTGACCATCGCTGCAATGTAAGTGCTGAAGTCGTATGCACCTCTGTATGGTGTACAGATTAGTATTGGCAATGGTCTTCCAGTATTTCACCTCTAGCAGTATGTGAACTGAAACAATTTCTTTTCAGCAGAACATAGGAAAAACAGTCATTTATAAAGGAAGAAAATGCTATTAAAAACCACACAGAGAGAAGCCTGTGGGGTTAGTCTCCCATTATCACTGTGTTACCAGAGCCAGGTCCATTTTTTATACTAAATACAAAAAAAGAAGAAAAAAAAAAAAAAGTGAGTTCAACTTGCCATAGCTTTGTATTCAACCCTAAAACACAGCAGATACTCAATGCAGGAGGAAGTGGAAGGGAAATATTTTTTTTTTAATTTGTAAACAAGCAAAAGTAACTCCTCAAAAAACCTTCTTGATCTGTTTTGTGTGACGGTATTGTTAAAGCCAGGCTACCCTAAGTGGGGTTTGAAAGGTGCAGTCATGGGGAGGAGCCCAGCAGCAGGTATGTGAACGGAGTAGCCAGAATCACATTTGGTGATCATTTTAATTGCTGGGTTTTGCTCTGAGAAACTGAATCCTTGGGATTTGACCTGCACTGCTAGTGTTGCTAAGTTCTTGTCCTTTGTGAGGCAGTGAAGTAAGACTCTCACGATTAGAAGTAAGCATTGTCTTTCCCTCCCTCCCTCCCTCCCTTCCTTCCTTCTTTCCTTCTTTCCTTCCTTCCTTCCTTCCTTCCTTCCTTCCTTCCTTCCTTCCTTTCCTCTCTAATATGTTCAAAAGGTTAAGAACCAATAAACTAGAAAAATAGCCATCATACAGCTATTCCTAGTATGGCTTGCATTAATAATGCATCTTCTTCGAAGACTCTGCTTTCAGTTTATGATATAAGAGGCAGCTTACTGACTAAGTAAAAAAAACCAAACCAAACCAAACCAAAACCAAATCACCTGACAATGCAGCATATAAAATTGAGTGCAGTAAATAAAGTAGTGTCCTTACTCTGCAAAGAGAACTATTTGGGCAGGATCTTTTGTCTACCATTATCCCAGTGATTTTTCCAGTAACAGAATGGGTATTGGAGCTTGTGCCATTTTGGACAAGTTGTTAACACAGAATAGCACCCAAACAATGTAAACTCAGTGACAATATCTGTGTTATCCACACATGTATTTTCTGTTTCTCTGTCTCTTATACAGACAATTTGCTTTCAGTCATGGCTTAGTTTGCAGTGTCACCTATCTGGAAACTACCTGCATAATAAAATGTGAAAAATAAGCAGGCTTTCAGCTAGACTGCAGTCCTAACCAAAAACAAGACGTGGCCAAGAGCTGATAAGTGATTCTTCTGGTATCATTTCTGGTGTATTTCTGGTAGTATTATTGGTTTCATGGAAGCTGGTAGGGACCCTAGGAACAGATGAAGGCTCAGTTCTGTATGCTTTGTGCCAAAACATGGAGGTAAATGCAAAGGTTGTCACCTGTTAAAGAAATTGTGAAACCAGGGATATTGCTATGCAGAGACTTTGCTGCTGACATGCACTTCCTGGGCTGCAGAGTTTAGCACAGAATTGCAGCCTAGACCTGGAGAGCATAGAGGGCCCCAGCGTGTCTTAGCGTGGGTGAGAAGCAACAGCAGACTCCGGGATGTCTGTTTTCATCATGTGTTGCGTACACAGTGTTTTGGTTTTGGGTTTGTTGTTCGTCATCCCCCCTCGCCCAATCCTAGTGTGACATGGCTGAGAAAGCTTCTTTTGCGATCAGAAAAGATATGACAGGCCATGGTTTATTATTTCAGAGCATCCAGCACCATCTGGTGGATAATTTGGGACGTGTTCTTTGATTTTTTTTTTGTTTTTCCTGTTACTACATCTGCAGTAAAGTGTCTGCAAAAATTGAGGCTGTTCCCACTTCTTGCTCTCTAGTTGTGTAGCTGAGACCCTTTGTGCTAAAATATGTGGCTTTTGCAGTGTAAAAGCAAAAGTCTCACCAGTTTTATTTGAGGTAAAATAACCAAAAATAGTAGCTTTAATAACAACTCTTTTTTTTGTTGTTCCTGAAATGACTTAATTTAACACACAAACTGATTTTCCTTCATGACACTGTCTTGATCTCAAAATGTCCTTTCTCTCCTCCAGCTGCTGAGCAATCCAGAGAAGATAGCAGAACAGATAAGCAAGGACCTCTCCTGGCTTTGCTCCCACCTCCTGGCCCTGTGGACCCAGTTCCTGGAGGTGGCAACGCTCCATCAAGAAGTCACAGCTTATCTGACTCAGGAACATCACATGCTAAGGGTAATGTTAAGAAGTTAAAAGCAAGTTCAGTAGTGGTAAACTCCTGATAGACATTAATGATTTATCTGGGTATATACTTCCAATACTAGTCTGCCCGTATGAGTATTTACTTGAAATGGGGTGAGTGGGACAAGAGGTGAAGAAGAGGTGAAGCCTGGGATTTGAAATTACAGATTTCAATTTCTGGAGTGAAGGCTGTGGCTTTTATGGGACCCAGGATCCTGTGTAAAGTGAGTGCACTTTGAACACCAGAATCAGACATGGAACAAGAGGTGGGTGGGAAGAGGTAGATATACCTGTTATCCTTAAATCATAAACATTTGTTTTAAAAAGCACAAGCATGACAATGAAAAATAGCCCAAAAGATTATTTTATCTCAACTTCTTTCACAAAACCACTGCGAGGAATATAGATTTGTTCTCTTCACTATGTCACATATATATATATTTAGCTAGTTCTTGCCTTTCTAGTGAAGTGTGCACAACAAAATAATAATATTGTTCATGTGGAAATTGCTTCTTGCACTTGATAATAAAGAAGGCACAAAAGCACATGTCATTTGACCTAACTTTGTCAGATCTGCTTATCCGATTGGTTCAGGAAGTGCTGTGTCTTCCATCAGGACATTTTTGGTTATTGACCAGACATCAGTTCAGCACATCACCCGAGCTGAACTCATAGTCTGATCTAAGTATTAAAGTAGGGACATAGATTCACCTTGCTTAGCTTTAGGGGTCTACAGTGTAGGTATTGACATCTCCTCTTATGTTCTGGTCCCTGTCAAAGTCAGTGGAGGTCCAGTTATTCTCCAGAGTGACCAGAACAACTCTCTGGTTCCTCTCCCCAGGAGCATGGTTGAGCTTGCAAAAAGACAGCATAAAATTCGGGAAGAGTTGACCGAGTGACTGATGTTGAGACTCCCCTGGTTAGTTTGACTAGGTCTCCTTTGACTCTGAAAGGACCTGGATGGCTTTCAGCCCAAGGACCCAAGTCTTTATGTTCCCAGCTCCAGTGAGGTGAATCCTAGCCTGTGGTTTGTTCCAGCCTCGACTGATGTCAACTGCCTCTTGACATTTGGCAAATTACATACCTTTCTGTGCTTTAGTTCCTCCCCATATAAACTGTGTGTAATGATACTTCCCCAGCTCTAGAAAACAGCTTGAGAGCCCCAGATGAAAAGCCATACTATTAAGATACAGTCTATTTCAAGGGATGGGAGTCCTTTTTTTAGAAAGGACATTTGTTAAAGCACAGTCGGGATTTAGGGAGATGCCAAGATGCTATGGCATATGCTTTTTGCTGCCATTTTCTGACACTATAGCAGAGGTCACTTTTACAAACATTATTAGTAATGTATGGGCTGCAGTTTAACAGCTTAGTACATTTGATTGCATATTATGCTTGATTCGTTTAAACTCAAAGCTTATTCCAGGGCAGATAGCAGCACTGAATTTTTTATAGCTTATTTCACACTCTGTGCTCTGCCAGCCACTTCAGATCTGTAGCTCTTTTGTAATTGATTATCCAACACTGAACAGATCTAATGTTCATGAAGAGATTTGAAGAGCTCTCATTTGTAAGTATCATGACATAGGCAGATGTGTTTCTACTATGATAGTGCTTGTTCTCCTCTGGGCTGATATATAAGACTTCCTTCACTCTCTTGGGGAGTCACTGTGCATGTTCCCATGGAACAGATGATCGATTATGGATTGTTCTAATTTAGTAACTCACTCCACTACTGCTATATGGTTTGCATGGTGAGAAAGGAAGAAATCTTCCCCACTTTAGGAATACAGGGGAAAATGACAAATTTGACTGCTTTTAGAAAAGTAGTCAGAAAATGCACATAAGCAAATCTTGATTTACTGTCAAGGGACACTTCTTACCTCCCAGCAAAATACGCAACAACACCAGCTGCTTTGTGCTGGACCGGGAAATTGGAACAGAACTGAGCTCTTCGCTTTTTTTCTGTCACCAGAGTGGTGCAACACAGACGGAGCAGAAGGAATCCAGTCCTAAAAGTCACTGGTCTGTTATTAGCCTGATTGTACTTGGCACCTTTCAGCAGATCTCAGGTTTAACTTGTGTGTTTCTCCCTCAGGTGAGGAGATTTTCAGAAGCCTTCTTCTACACCGAGCACCAGAAACTTGCTGTGCTCACATTCCAGGAAGGCCTGTAAGTAGCCCATTAACCCTCCCCTGACAGTGGAACAACTGAAAATGTAGTTTAAAACATTTTGCAATCAAGAATGAGGTCTTTTTCTGGTGGATATGGAGGAGATATGGATATCTGAGAGAAATCACTAGATCTGTTCTAGCTTCATATTGTAAACCCATTGAAATCGTTGTCAAAAGTAAGTGACTCTGGTCAGGCCCTAGAAATTATTAATTTCAGGATTCCTACATTCTAGGGATATGATGCAGGAGATCTTTCCCCACCTCTCTTCTCAGTTGTAGTTGGGTGCATTTCTCTTCAGAGCATATCTCCACCAACAGCACAAGCCTCAGGACAGCCAAAAATACTTTTTTTGTACCTTTCTTCAATTAACTTCCTAAACCCACTACACCAGATCCAGTACTGGTTCTTTTAATGGGAAATAACTGCTGACAAGCAACAAAAGCTTAACATTTAAAAATTTGCTTTTTACCATTCCTAATACACGTTTTTGGGAGTAGGCAGTCATGGATTTCTTATGGTGTTTAGACCAGCCTTACTTTCTATAGCAGAGAGGATCTTTAAATGTAGACAGGAGCATTAAACAGCCAGTGTAAAGCTGTGGGTGTTCACCAGATGCAGCAGTGGAGGATGGGAATGGGGAATACCACCACATTAGTTAGAGGAACTATGGGAGTGATGGGAGCTCAGGGATGGTAATTAATTGACCGAGAATCAACAGCACAAACCAGTCTGCTAAAACAAATGCTGCAATGGGCTGCATTCATAAAATATGCTATAAAACATTGTCAAGGTAGGTATTTCCTTCTGTTTGGCACTTCTTGCTTGGAACCAAGCTGGGCAATATGAGGAGCCAGTTTTAAAGCTACACCACGTCAAATCCTGCCTTCAGGTTTAGCCAATGATCCAAAGTGGAGCACACAGATAATACTCAGGACCTGACCCCTGAAAGCAGAGTTCAAAGAAAGCTGCTCAAATTTGAATTTCTGTGTAATGAGGGATGTCCAGATTATTTGTCCAATGAAACAGCCTGTCACCATGGGGGACCACAGCATTACCAGCGTGGAAACCCATCTTTCAGAAGGGGCTGAAAGGCCACGGCACCAGGTCCTGTCATGATGATGAGGCTTAAGTGAGACCTCTGCTTCTGACCTACTGCAAAGAAGAAAATTACTTTATCCGAGCTGTCACTAGGGACTTCACTGTTGATGGAAGGGCCATGACTTCCTTAGTGGATGGGTTGTACAAGGCTACCTTGTTCTGCAAAATTAGAGCAGCACTATGGCTGCAGGGGCCCAGCTGTGCTTACTTAGTCCTCCCATGTCAGGTTTTAAGTGATCTATGTACAAAGAAACCCCATGTCAAGATCCTGGGGTGAGGGCACAGACGCTCATGGCCCCATTCAAGCAAACATAACCCTGCACAGGAGGAAGCCTAATTGCATAAAGTGCTTTTATTTCTCCAGGCAGCCACAGAACTAGCTCTTTTCCTACAGGTAAACATAATTTTTCCTCAGTGATTATCAAGGAGACTGGATAAAAAAAGTAAAATAGTTTACAAACTTTAAAAGTTGGTCTATGTAGTAAATTTGGTCTATACAGGCCTCATGGCAGAGTCATGTTTTTGATTTTTGCTAGATGATGTAGTTGGAAACACAGAGTCTTGGCTGCCTCAGTATTATTAATGTTTGGGGTGGCAGTAGGGAATATTAATTGGGTTCACAGAGTCTCCAGGTAAGATCAGCTCTCAGCATGCCAAAAACAGTAACATTTTTTCCCCCAGTTCTTTTTTCCTTCTTACCAGGCAAGGTATTATTTTTTGCTTCCTGTACTGTTGTGAATTCTGTGTGAGGTCATGCCCCTACAAGCCTGGCAGCATTTGATTGCTTAGACAGAAGAGGACACACCATTTTTCAATAGGCTGGGTATCACACAGGGTGGGAGCCGCTAGCAGGTGACATAAGCTCTCAATATTTTACAGAAAAAATATTTTTTCTCACACCTTTAAATATCAATGATTCATCTTTTGTGCCAGAGATTGGTCTCCGATCATGTTTAGTTTATTATTTTTCCATGTGTTCTTTAGTAAAACGCTGATATTATTAATAAATCTGTCAGTGAGAACCTTACTATGGTGCTAAGAGTTAACTCTAAACATCCAGGTGTTGCTGCAGGCAAGAACGCGCAGTTAGCTGTTTGTGACTCCTGCCTGAGTCATGTTTTAGCAAGCAACGACTTGCTAATCTTTGAGGAAAAAATATCTGGCCTACAGCTAACAGCAAATGATAGACAGCAATGATTATGATCTGAAGTTGAATCTGATATTCTGGTCTGAACAAGTTATTTGTGTCTGGACATAGGAATCTTCCACGCTGGCATGAATTAAAAACCTGCTGTTTGAGTTCTGCTTCATAATGTGTAAAGTGTGTTTTTCCCAGTTAACTGACACATGATGATTACCTGCCTTTTGCCAATGATAACCTGAAATATTGCCATTGTGCTGTCCTATGCAATCTGTCCAGAATTGCTTTCAGATGACCGTCTAAGAAAAGCTTGTTGCCTTCCTATTTATTCCTTAGGATTAACAGACTAATTCATCAAAGAGTCCACATAAGTAAACAAACTTTCTATCTGATGTTTTCCCCTTTTTTTGAGGAAGATGATTACATAGGAAAGCTCATCAGAACTAAAAAATACTGTACTTATTATAGCTGAATATTTGAGTGTCAGTTTAATGTCACATTTGCTGATGACAACCAGGTAGCATTTTGCATGTCCCAAAAGATGGAAACAGACAGTTATTCTAGTTCTGCCAGCAGGCAGTGGCTGAAATGATGTGACTTAGCTCTTACAGATGCATACTTATGTGAGATATTGCAGTGCTCTGAGGACTGGTGTAAGTGAGATAGAGAGCCTGCCGTGCATCCTTCTTGGCCTTGTTCCTCCCTATGTTGCTCAACCAAATTTTTTATTATTGCTTCCTGCATCTGGTTTTTGAAAGCTTTGCCACAGCCAGAGTGACAGACCTCTTTTTTCTGACCAGAAAGCCAGCTGAGGGATCCAGTCTCAGCCAGCTTCAGTGACCCATGGGAGGACAGCAATGAGTTATGGTAGCTAACAGGAGCCGGTGGCAGTGGTAGCTGGAACAATTTCAAGAAAACAGAGGTTTTGCAGTGAGGGAGTGTGCAAGTTATAGGTAACTTTAACTGAGAGATAGACATCAACTCATGGGAAACATCCTAGGAGCACTGGGTACCCCCTCACCTTGCAGTACTGCTTCCTCTCCTTTTAAGCACATTGCCTCTTGTCCTTTGCCTACACAGCCAGCTTTGCTGCTGGGTTTGCAGGCGTGGTGGAGAAACAGCATGGTAACTACTCAAACACTCAATTTCTTTTGTATTTTGCTGCTAGTATCCAAAGTCATGGACAGATTTCTACAGAAATTCGTAATTCGGAGTACTTCACCAGCATGCCCCCGCTTCCAGCAGAATGCCTTGACATAGATGGGGACTGGAACACGCTCCCAGTTATATTTGAAGATAGGTACATGGATATGCCTTGCAAAGGTGAGTGAAACACCACAAGGTACACCTTCATGAGACAGCTTGAGGTTCACTTCCCCAGCCCAAGGTAAGCGACCTCACATCCCTTGAGCTGACCCTGGCCTGGATCAGAGTGCGATCCACTGTGTAATGTAGCTCAATTCTTCCTTTTTCCCTAGTAGCAAATTAGAGTATTTCCTGTAGCTTCATATTTTTCATCTTCAAAGTAAGCTGCATAGTTACAAGAGTTGGAGGTAAAAATCTAGAAAGAAAACAACATCTTTTGCATTTTTGTTACAGTACAAATTTAAAGGAAAAACAGCACTATGAATTTCATCCCCAGTGTGACATCTAGTGGTAAGAAAACTCAGAACAACACCCATGATTTCTGCGTATAGCCCAGCAGTGTCCCTGAAAGGCAGCATTGCTTTCTGAAAAAAACATTTTCCCCTTGAGTACCCAAATCAAATTTTTAATTAAGAAATCATGTAGTTCTTCAGATTTGTAGTAAAACCTCATGCCCTTGGTCCCCTTTTCTTTTTACTCAACTATTAAAGTTAGCAAGGAAACAAGATATATTAATATTACATGTGACCATAGTCTAGTAAATATGGCCTGTGGTCCAAAATTTCCACTCTTCCAGAGTTACCCAACTGTCTAAATTTTGACAATGCTCATAACAGAAATTTAAACTGTTAAACTGAGTATTAAACTGACTCACAAGCAAGAGCTATTTTATGAAAAATGTCATATGGCAGCACGAATATAAAAAAAATGTCAGCTTTGTTTCACTTACCTATATTGCAAAGACTAGCAATTTAGATACAATTATACTGAGGAAAGTATGTTTTATTTATACTGTCTTTTTTGGCCTAACTACAACTGGTTAGTGAGTATAATTCTTGTTAAATGCACTCTGACATTTGCATTTGTAATATGCCTCTAATATATGTATAATTTATATTATACAAATATACATACTTTTTCAGGCCTTACAATCAATTTTCAAAATTCAGCATTACCTTAGGGTAACCTATTGTGTTCTGGCAGGTACTACTTCTTTTTTTCTTTCTTTCTTTCTTTCTTTCTTTCTTTCTTTCTTTCAGATCAGAATTTGGAAGTTTTCCCAGATTTTGAGGTTCCTGCAAATACTCAAATGGATGTAATAGATGGCAATGAAGGTTTTGCATCAAATGATGCCACTGCAGTAATGAAAGGAGACTTTGGGAAAGGCACTCTGCTAATACACACAGATAGGATAAGCGGGAATCCCTCCTGCCTATACAGAGGTACTGAAGGTGCTGCTTATACAGCTAAAGGTTTAAACCAGCAATCCACATCTCAGGTATGTACAGTGAATAAAGAAGGCCAAAGGAAACCTGAAAATATTTTTGTTTCAAGTAAGGAAACTACTTCTGACTCGGAGCCAGGCAATACAGAATGCACATCAGAAGACTTTAAAACACCTGAGGAAGTTTTATTAAAAGACAGTAAACTTGCAGCAGATGTTACCTATGGAGATATGAAACCTAGCAATAAAGATTCCCACAAAAGTGAGCCTGTGTTAATTGTCAGTGCTCAATATGAGTGTGGGGCATGTGGAACTGATGGCTTGGAGGGCAGGACTGAAATACATAAAACAGCTGAATCTAGCCATCCTGAGAATAATTTTACTTCATCTGAGCTTGCACTGAACGAATTAACTGGTCTTGAAAAAACAGGAGATCCAGAGACCAAGGCTCTGCTCCCTGTTTTGAAAGCTTTGCCCACACACAGCTTTGAAGTGAAATTGTTCACAAAGGAGCAACGAGGTGAGGAGTGTGAAGAATTTACCCTGATGTCAGGGGTCATAAAAAGATCCTCCTCTATAATATCCGATTCAGGCATTGAAAGTGAACCAAGTTCAGTGGCATGGTCTGATGCTCGTAGCCGGGCACTAGAGCTGCCCAGTGATCGAGAGATCCTGCACCACTTGGTACGAAGGCATGCCATCCACCGAAATTCCCTGGAGGGTGGCCACACAGAAAGCAATACAAGCTTGCCCAGTGGGATCCAAGCATCGCTCACATCTATCAGCTCTTTGCCGTTTGAGGAAGAGGATAGGGAAGTGGAGCTTACCAAACTAACGAAATCTGTCTCAGCTCCTCAGATCAGTAGCCCAGAAGAGCCTGCAGAGGAGGTTGATATATCCAAACACAGTGAAACAGCCTCAGGAGAATCAGAAGGAAACTTAAAAGGTTGCACAGAAATGGAGGGTGGAGATGGAAAATTAATCGTGGACTTTTCTGAGTGTCAAATCACCACTGAAAGTGGACAACTAGAACCAAGAGGACATCCCAAACCCTCTGTCAAACATAGTAGTAGTAACACTGAGTTACAAGGGGAGGAGGAGAAGGAAAATTTTCCAGAGACTTACTGTAGTTTGGAAAATGCAAGATCACCCATTTGTTCAAAGCAGCTCCAAGATAATGCCTCAGAGTGCCAGTCACTGGAGAGTAATCGTGAGTGCAGCTTAAAAACAGCAAGGGCTTGCAATTACTTGGGCAAAAATATAGATAAGTTTGATACATGCATTGAGGATCCGAAGGACAAACTTAAGCCGGACAGTTTAAAAACACAACAAAGCTTTTACTCCAATAGCAGAATTTCAGGAGAGGAGAGCTTTTCACAAAGCATAAAGCTGGTACCAGATTTTTGCCATCCTGTTCCAGCTCCTTCAGAGACCTCAACTGATTTTGGCTCAATGCAAGGAGAGTGTGGTAGCTCTCTTGCTGACGAGAGCCCAGCAGTGTATGCAGAAATGCAAGGGTTACAAGAAATTGAGCTCAATGACTCGCCTGCCTCAGCAGACCCAGCTGCAGGATCCTACCAGGCTGAATACCCTCAGGAACCCAACAGCCAAGAGCACCTTGTAGCTGATGGCACCGGGTTTCATTTGGCGACGACGGAGGGAGTAGCCCTGGAAAGCAGAAAGGCTGTTGATGTAGTTAACCTGTCTGTCTCCTGCACAGCCACATGTCTTCCCTTTTCTTCTGTGCTCAAAGAGACCCCTGCTATGGTTGGCTTCTCTGCAAAGCAGGCTGCATTCCCCATCACACGCCAGCCTCTGGGCTCTTTCGGAGTTGTCTCTTCTAATTCAAATGAGATGGATGAAGAAACCAATGAAAGGATGTTGAAGTAAGAATGTCTAATTACTTTCTTCATTAATGTTACCATAATGCCAAGAGACACTGACAAACTTCAGGGCCCTAATACAGTAAGCATACTATAAGCTTGCATTCAGAGGCAGTTGCTGCCTGAGGAATTACAGTATAAATAATCTAAATAGACAAATGGTTTATATAGAATAAATAATTTAAATAGACAAGAAGGATGAAAACACAGAGAGATCGAGATTGTCAAAAACATTAGGGCCTTAATCCTTATCAAAACCAGTGGGATTTAGGTGTCTAAATAATCTTTAAGATATGGCCCTCCTTCATGAAGTCAGGGTTACCCAGACTTGAATATTGATCCCAGATAGTCAGTTCACCATGGCACTTCCACAGCTTGTTTTTCTCTTCTGCTTAAATAACTGCACTCTAGGTAAACTATGGAACAGGAGCACAGGTTGGTTGGTAGAGTCTCAGCTTCAGCTTCTCAAACTGGAAAAATGGGAGAATTGGCATCCTGGGTATCTGGAGAAGAGGCATTATTTTTTTTTTTTTTCTTGTTTTATTGCCCATGGCAAAAGTGCCACAACATGGCTTTGATGTCACAGCAGCCCATTTCACAGATTGACAGACTAGCACATCTATACTTCCATTATATTTTGGTGTCATAGAACCATAGAACCATTTAGGTTGGAAAAAACCTTTAAGATCATGAAGTCCAAGCGTTTACCCTAACCCTGCCATCCCACCAGTAAACCATGTCCCTAAGCACCTTGTCTACCTGTCTCTTAAATACCTCCAGGGACTCTGCTGTGCTGAGGGAAAACAGTAGCTTGGGAATTTCTCAACCCATTCAGCTGCCCAAAATGTCAGCTCTCTGCATGTGCATTCATTTGCAACCCAAGACTTTATTTTTATTTTTCTGAAAACATCTTGAGGTTTGTTTTATAGACCCTGCTGTAAGTCCTGCTTAAGCTAAGCACAACATTTGTTCCTCCTTTGTGAAGCAAAATATTTAAGTATGTATTCATGCACATGTATCCAGAGCCTCCAGATCCATGGCCCGACTGCTGTAATTTTCATTCTTTTGTCCCTTTAAAGTCAGTAGGGCTGAGGTAAATGATTTTTCACCATTATATCAAGTGGTCTTAACCTATGCACAAGCTTTAAAGGTTTATATTTCCTAACCTGGTCCATCCCATTTTTCTACCTAATTCTGCAGGTATGTTGTGATTATTAATACCTAAAAGCTCAGGATAAATTTTGCTAAGTCAAAAAGCTACTGAAGAGTTTGGCATCTTCAGCCGGCAGAATGCTTCAGGGCGAATTTGTATGTCAAATTTTAGGTCCTGAGTAGGAAAGGGGCTAGCTTAATTCTTTCAGCAGTGAGCTGCTCTTCCTCTTAGCTACTAAGTGTTTTCAAAAGAATCCAAAACCAAACCGAAACAAAAATATCTACCATATGAAGTGCATCCTTTAACTCCGCAGTGTGAGGAATGAGAACACTTTTTGTCTGCCTATAAATGCATCTGATTATAGAAAAATGACACATTTTGCATTTCAGTGTCAATAAAGACGATGACATTGTTAAGATGCAAAATTGCTGATTCCATATCTTAGTCTCATTGTTATGGGTCACCATAAATGAAAATCCTTCATTCCTCTGACAGGTGTGAGGTGCTAATGGGCTTTAGCTATTTCCTGTCTGTAGCCAAATCACTGAGAAACTGATTTTCTTCCCTGCATCCTGATTTCTCTCAATCAGAATAGATGAGGATGTCTCTACCTGAAATTTGCAAAAGTAACTTGTTGCAAATGCCAGCCTCCTCATTTCTAGTTTGAACGTTTGTTGTTGAACACCCAGTTCTATTGTGATTAATTAATCTATTCTCCAGTTTTTATCAGGCCAAAGAAAAATTTAAAAAAGAAATGAAGATTGAAGGATTTCTGTACAGTGACTTATCTGTACTAGCTTCTGATATCCCATATTTTCCACCAGAGGAAGAGGAAGAAAATTTGGAAGATGGAATTCACCTGGTTGTCTGTGTCCATGGATTGGATGGTAGGGGCAGGAGGAATTGCTGTTTGCAAGCCACTTTGTTATAAACAAAAAAAGGGCAGATATTCAGCAAGTATGAAAGAATGGAGAGTCTAAGGAAAGTATTTATCTTAGCTAAGTATTTAGTCCTTATTATGTTATTCAGTCCATTGTAATAAAGGATCTAGGAGAATATTAAATATTCACACTAAGAAATGGGTACAGAAACTTTTTTTGTTGTTCAAACAGAATTCTACACCAAAGTATGTCAGGAGTGTGTACAGGAGGAGTGCATTACAGTAACTCTTGTCTTTCTGCAGATTCTCGGTTGTTTTGCAGTATGTGACCAGGATGAAAACATTATTTAACACTTCCCCCCAACTCCCCCAACACTGTTAAAGGGTAGATAGTGGCCAGCTTTTGAAAGTGAGAGAATAAAAATCATTATTCACTGCAGAGGAAGCATGGCCTGGGATTTTTTACATATATGCTTTTAAAGCAGAATACAGAAATGCTAAACTTGAAACTTCTCTTGACAAATTATTGGTATCAATGGGAAAGGTGTAGACATTAACCTTGAAACTACAGAGAAGGAGATTTAGAGACTCTGAAATCTCAGGGATTCTCAAGAAATCTCAGGGATTCTCAAAAAGGTGGAAAACAAACACTTGCTGGCTTAGGCAAGGACTGTTTGTTTGCTATTCAATGTCTCAGTGACAATAATGTCCTCCTCACAAGGTGGAGGTGCCTCCTTTTCCAACCAATACTTTCAGAAGACTATGGAATTTACTGGCATGGAATGGAGCACCTCCCAAAATATTAGGAGCCTGACAGTATTTCAGCACCATCTTTAATTGTGAATACACAGGCACAGGCTACTCTACGTATGAGGGTACAGCCCTATACCCCAGCATGTGTGCTGAGGTCCCTTGGCAGGGCTGCAGTGTCCCCTGGAAGCTTCACCAGCTGTGAAGGTGGAAGGACAGTCCTCATTTTTTTTGTCTGTCTTACCTCTGCTGTTCAGCAAATAGAGGACAGAGTTATTCTGGGCCTAAACTTTGTCCTTTCTTCCCCTCCATTTATGCAGTCCCCGGCAGCAGGAGGTGAGGTCCAGCCCCACCTTGTGCAGGCTGTGGGTATTCTTGCCCTGCTGCTATTTCAATCCATGATCCTATGGTTTGGTGAGCTGTCTTAGTAGCATTTAGCAAGAGCTCCCTAGTGTCAAGGTTTATAGGAAGATGAATGTATTAAATTGACTCTATATTAGTTGGGTTTTTGTTGAATTACATCTTATAAATTACCATTTATTTCTAGGTAACAGTGCAGATCTGCGGCTGGTAAAGACTTTTATAGAACTGGGACTGCCTGGTGGAAAACTGGACTTCCTAATGTCTGAACGAAATCAGGTAGTAGAGAGCTAATTTCTGCCTTCCTTTAGATCTGCTACAAGCTGCTGACATTGCTGAAACAAGGCCTTCAGCAAAGTCTTTTCACCAGCTGAATGAAGCAAAAGCACTGGGGAATTCAGGGAATTTTATATAGCATTTAGTGCAAAGGCCTGGTCCCGTTCCTGCCTAGGGTGTTCAAACCCACCAGAAAATATTCCTAGCATTAAAGTCAAAGGCAATGACATTAGTACTTATAGGACTAGACCTTAGAAGAAGAAAATTGATTTATCCTGTCAGTTTGCATGCTTAGCAGCCTCGTGCCTCTGCCTGTTGGGTGCCAGGCAACACAGCACCGACAGAAAGCAGCATGTTTAGCGATGCTAAATTCTCCAGAGGATGTGGAATATCCAGCAGGTGTTGTCAGCTTCCTTTGATGCATCAGCCATTGTTTGTCCTGTTGCAATGTTTGTGAGATTTATTTCCTTGAATGATAAAGAAACGTCTTCCAGAAAAATTTATTGCTAGTCTAGGCAGAGAAAGAGAAATGAATTCTGTGCTTTGCTCTGCAACGAACCCATATTTATGACATGGAGGCCTAACTTTATGCACAAGATAAGGATTTCCAGTGCCCAGAAAGAAACATTCTGATTTATGAGCAGCCGAGAAACTTGAGTCAAAACTTTCCAACCTTCTTTGTTCAACAGCTTTTATATTTTAAAGTGGCCAGTTGGTGTTAGTCTGTGAACTTGCCACCGTCCAGTGCACATCTCTGTCAGAGCAGACCTGCATAGTGAATGTAAGCAAGATGAAAATGAGAAGACCACTTCAGACATGCATCGAAGCCTCTTCTCATGTTTTCAGAGAATGAAACATCTTACAGCACCTCTATTTAATATTATCCATAGCCCACAATGGGAACTTTTAGTGCTCTTATAGTCTGGGAAGGTGAGGAATTTAACATGGCACTGGAAATAGAACCCATGTGGTTTGATGATTCTTTGGATGCTGTAAAGAATCCTGTCATCCTTTTTTCCCTGCTCTGAGAACCACACTGAAAATGACTCAAAGAATCAGTCATTTAGCTGAAGTTTGCCTTGTAGAGGAACATGCAAATCACTTTTCTTAGGCGTTCATTTGTGATACATTTGACAAGCTCAGTCAGGCTGTGATAATACTAAAGGATGGAGACATAACCAGGTGAAATATGATGCTTGATGTGTTTTGTTTACTATTAGTGTTCAGGCTGATATACTTCCACTTTTAAACAACCTGAAAGATTTGGGATAATGAGCCTAGGAGGAAATCATTAATTATCAATGCAGACAAAACAAACAGGCAGAAGGTTAGTGGACTGTTTGTAGTTTATGAGAACATTTATTTTAAGGCTGTATTGCAAAGTGAATATGCTCATGTTTTCCTTTGCAAGTGCTGCAATTAGCAAGATGAGTTGTGTCACAAAAGCATTAATTACTGATATGTTTGCTCTGAATAGCTGTTCCAACGTTTGATGATTGTTTTTGTGGCATCTCATTAGTTACGAATTTGATTTAGCATCCTGTTGGATTGCCAAATGACACAGTTCTGAATAAGATCTGCCTGCAATCGTATAGACTGGACAATATATTTTTTGTTTTATTGTATCACAACTGGCACTACTGTTGCAAGCAACAAATTGTTTGTCTCTCTCTAGCACTCATTTTCTTACTTATAACTATTGAATAACAAACACACAACATTTCATTAAAATGGCCAAATAATTTTGTGATTACATCCTTCGCATCAGCATAACTCGCATGTCAATGTATAATGCTGTAAACTATTTTATTGTAGTAATCTGTTTAATCCTAAATGCCAAAAGCTTTTCTTCCATGTGCAGAGCAGCTGAGCATTAACAGTTCTCCCCAGCGTCAAGTCAGGCTGCTTTAAGATCATACTTATGACTCTGGAATCACTTAGCCTAACATTGTTAATCTTACTATTAATAAATTGTAGGTCTGGGTTTATCCCATCATGACATGTGACAAAGTTAGAGACACAGTTGGTAGAGAAAAAGAAGCAACCACAGGAGGTAATTTAATCCACTTAAAACATGAATTGTCTTCTAGAGGGCCCTATTTCCATGCCCTGCAAAGTGGAAGGCTACTCTTGTCCTAACTTGAATTCTCAGGTTGTGTTCTTGAAGCTAAAAGGCACAATATAGAGTCAAAGAGACTCAATGTCAGAAATTTTTTCCCTTACCTACGAGTTCACTGAGGACAGTGAATTTCTGTGTGGGCTTTAACAATAGCTATGTGACCAACACTGAGTATGGTCGTTACTGTTGATGCTGAAAAGACTTGTCTTGAGTAAGTTTGCAATTGGAAGTTGGAAGCTATTTGCTAATAAACTGAAAGTGAAACTTCATGTCTGTTTTCAAAGGAGAACTTCAATTTTTAGAGGACCTAGAGACTGAGAAAAATCCCCCTCCCTCCCCTATTGAGCATGTATAATGAATATTTGGACTGATTATTACGTTTTGACTTGCATTTTACTTTGAAAATAACATCAGTCTGCAATAAGTGCAAAATATTTTAATTCACTGACTGATTCCATTTTTCAGACTGATACTTTTGCTGATTTTGATACAATGACTGACCGATTATTGGATGAAATTATTCAGCATATCCAGTTGTACAACCTCTCTATATCCCGAATAAGGTAAATATTCTCGTAGTTAACAGTCTGTAACTGTTTGAGTTACTTGAGCAACATTCAGTGAAATTATCTTTTTAAAGGTGCCCTGTGTCAAAAGCCATTGAATCAGTGAGATTAATTTTTACTTTGTTATAGATTGAAGAGTATCTACTATGCTGAAAAAAATTTGAAATGGTAACTAAAGGATGTTACTGAAAGCCCTGATAGAGTCCCCTCAAGAGCAATTTATGACAGCCTTATGTTTAATTTAAATAAAATACAGATGATTTTTGTATTAATGTAATTCTTTCTTTGCCAACAGTTTTATTGGACATTCCCTTGGTAATGTCATCATTCGATCTGTACTGACTCGGCCCAGGTTTCGCTATTACCTCAACAAGTTACACACCTTCCTGTCCCTCTCTGGGCCTCACCTGGGAACCCTTTACAACAACAGCACTTTGGTTAGTACAGGTAAGAGTTGATGGGAAAGGTATGACTGGCTGCAGTTCATGGCAGAGTGCATGAGAGAGCAACACATGGACGTAGCAACAAATTGTAACTGCATGACTTGTACACTGAAGATGTGGAAATATTTGTTGAAGACTTCAGACCCACACAGAAAAAAAATTGCAATGAGAGGGGCTTTCAGTATCTGCTACAAGGTCCAGCATGGTGCTTCCTGGAAAACCCAAGGGTGTGCAGCAGAGATGACCTTGCTTCCTCTGTATTCTTCCACTCCTATGTATATGGCCAATAAAGAGAGGCAGCTCCAAGGCTGAAGAAGACAAAATGCTATGGGAATGGAATGTTCCACTGTTCAGACTTTCTCAGTGTTTATGCTCCCATGACATGGATAATCATAGAATCATTGAATCATAGAGCATTTTGGCCTGGAAGCGGCCTTTAAAGGTCATGAAGTCCAACCCCTTCCTGAAATGAGCAGGGACATCTTCAACTAGATCAGGTTGCTCAGAGCTACGTCTAACCTGACCTTGAATGTTTCCATGGATGGGGCATCTCTCACCTCTCTGAGCAACCTGTTCCAGTGTTTCATCACCCTCACTGTAAAAAAGCTTCTTCCTTAGATCTATTCTAAATCTATCATCTTCTTTTAGTTTAAAACTGTTACCCCTATCCAGTGAGACCCTTAGACTTTTCTCCATGTTGATTAGCAATACAAGAGGAAACAAAGACTTATATTGAATTACAGTGCTACCCTTACTGTAGGCACATATCTTTAATTCCCTTGGTTGGTAATTAGCAAGCAGGATACAAATATGCACTGATTTTCATTCCAGGTCTATGGCTCATGCAGAAGTTGAAAAAGTCAGGGTCACTTTTGCAACTGACCTTCAGGGACAATGCGGATCTGCGCAAGTGTTTCCTCTATCAGCTTAGCCAAAAAACAGGTGAGTAGGGCTTGATGTGGTTGTGTAAATATCAAGGGCTATTCCAAAGGATTGTGCTGGATTGCCATGTCCTCCAGGGAATAAAGGAATTCTGCATTTTGTTAATGATCTTTCTTTAAACACTCTTGCTTTTGAGAAGGGCTGCTCTGTCTAAAGTATAATATCTATTTTATCTGCATGGTTTTTTCTGTGCCAATTATCAGTGAATATATTTGCCAAACTGCCAGCACCAAATAAGATTTCCATGCTGTGGTAAACGTGCACCTAAGTTTATATTCTGCAAGCAAGAAATATCATTCTTGACAGGGCACCATTGCTTAATTTATGCTACTAGATGAAAACCATTTTTCCTTTTTTATTATATTTTAAGTCTAACATCTCTTGTCTCTAGGAAATATGACTCTGTGAGCTGAAGAGCAAATTTTATTCATGTCTATTGTGACACCTTTGTACTACAGAGAAAGATGTATGGCCTCACACTGGAAAAATGATAACTAAATAGAGATCTTTTTACCCCTTCCTTGGTCTGTCATGAATAAATGAAATAAGCGAGGCTTTTCTTAAGAAAAGAAAGCAAGCATGATCCTTCTGTTCAAGCAAATGTTTTGTTGTAAGAGTTATTTTTAATATTTTGTGTGAGTAAACTGGTGCTAAGTATGTAGTCACAAGGTCACTACGTGATAATTTTTTTCTCACACTTTGGTACATTGCTAATAGGAAACAAAGACTATGTTAAGATGAATATAACTTCCTAATTCTTAGTCTGATAGACATAGAGCTGTCTCAATTTTTTATGAACAAACTACATGACATAATCAATGATGGGAAGCCGATGTATCTTGACATTATTTGAATTTCCTTATTTGAATTTTCCCTTTGATACCCTGGTTCTCATTTCTGTGGACTACAGTGGACTACTATACTGATATATACTTTACTACTGTCATGTTGGTTTGATTGCATAAGAAAATGATAGACAGCTTCAGTCAGGCTTAGTAAAGGCAGCCAGCAGGACTCTTCTTTGTGGTGGTGATGGTCAGCTTTTGTATGAAAATCTAGAAATCAAAGGACTTGGTTTTGGGCCCGTTTCCCATAAGGGGGCAGGAAAGATGAAGGTCAAACCCACAGCTCTTCTGTGTTCAGGATATTCTCTGGACTAGATCATCTATGTCCATTTTCCTACTTTTCTGCTGAATGTGCGTGATGGACGGCTCAAGAGACCACAGACAGGGTAAAGAGCAGGAGCCTGTTTCCACAGCCCATCAGTGGCCCCATTGTCTCCAGGGAAGAGGGAGGATTCCTGGTTTCCAGTCCAGGTACCAGCAGTGTGCAGTTATCAAGAGACTGCTGAATGCAGGGACTGGGTCCCAAGGCTCCCTCAACACTGATGCAATAGTATGACATCATAGCAGTGAAGTCGGTTTCTCTTCTCCTCCCTTTCTCTATTTTGTTTGAAAATTATACTAATTTGTTGTGCTATTTTTGAATGCGATCCCCATACCTTGAATGGGAATTGATCCAAAATCACTCACTGATCATAGTGGGGCTGTACACGTGTTTCCAGTGTTGGGAGGTATAAATATTTGCAAGATTAAGGTTGCAATCAAACACTTTTTTCAAACAGAGACAGTTCTTAATTTTTTTTTGTTGACATACAATTAACTTGTATGAGTGTTGATAAGTAACAAATAATTTGCAGAAGCAGCAGGAATTGCTACTATGAATATTTCTAAGCTTGTGTTGTGTATTTTAATTATTATGTATTTTGCACTGTAGATTTTCAAATGTGTTTGAACATGAGGTAGTCATGCTGACACTGTATGTATTTTCATTGCTGTGCATCGTCATGATAAATGTATTTAATGCATTTGCCACAGGTCTTCAGTACTTTAAAAACGTTGTGTTAGTGGCCTCACCCCAAGACAGATATGTACCCTTTCATTCAGCAAGAATAGAAATGTGCAAAAATGCACTTAAGGACAGACACACAGGTATGTTTAAGATCCTTTCTATATTTACAGAGCTGTTGAGGAATTGTGGGTTTGTGTAACTGAGGTCATTGCATTAGAAGGGTTTGTCATCAGTGTCATGAAAACTCAAATGTTTATTTTATAAGGAAGAAAGTGTTCCCACAGGAAATTACTGAAATCAGTAAAAGAAGCTTTTTAAGAAGCTCTTTGTCTGATGAAAACGAATTTCAATCAGGTCATAATGAAAGGTTTCTTACTGATTCTTCCCCTTTCCTCTAATTTATTTTTTAAAAGTGATGATATAGAACTAGCTCTTGGCAATGTTTTTCTGTAGTCTGCACATTTACTAGTATTGTGCCACCTTTTTTTCACGTAATGAAATCTCTCTCAGCACATCCAAAGTCAAGGGGTTTTCCCTTTGTTCTCAAGAGTGTCTGGATGACTGCCAGGTGAGTTTAAGGGAGAGATCTAAAATTGTACTGGTTTGTCATAAAATTTCTAAAGCACATCAGGACTCATGCCATCAGAGTCCTAGCCCTCCTGTGAACTCAGGCTTTATATTGTTCCAAGTATTGCCTTTTTTATTAGCAGTTTCCTACACTTATAAAATGTTTCATGGGTTCAGTTTGATACCAATTCCAGAAATAATGTTCAATGTAATTTTGTACCCATTTCACATATGTGATTACCTAGAAATTGAGGTATTCTTTGGAAGTAGAAAGAGACACCCAGGCCCAATGATCAGCATAGTTGCCTTCACACACTTACCTATATTACAACTCTTTCTATCCTACCTTAGGTATGAATTAAAAGGTAATTTTCTAACTCTCTCTTCCAGTGGTTGTTTTTCAGGGTGATGTTTGACTTAGTATCTACATTCAGTGTAGAACATGTATGAGTATGAGTTTCCTGAGCTGTTATTTTTGCTCTATAAATTCCTCAACTATCTGCATTATGTCCTTCCTGCCTTAGATTCCCCAGAGAAACCCGAATGGACCTCTGTTTTGCCAGACCCTTTTGCATTTGAATTCACAGGCAGTGTGAATCCAACCCCCTTCCCCTGAAGGGAATGAGAGCATTTCCTTCCACTGCGGAGGAAACGAGACTAAACACTGAGGAGTGTCCCACTCTACATGCTAGCAGCTTCAGCAGACCTCTTCAGATGACCACTGCCTCCGTTAGATTAACAGCATCCTGGCACTTGGAAAATCTTTGAAATGGACTACTACCCCTTGCATTTTGGCCTTGCTTCCATTTTTCTTCTCATTGCAATTGTAATAAAATGATACAAAGGCAAGAGGGGTTCTGTCAGATTTGGCATGTAGGTTTGACATCTTAACTCTTTTGCAGGTCCTGTTTATGCGGAAATGATTAACAACCTGCTCCAGCCTTTAATTGGGGCAAAAGACTGCACTTTGATCAGACACAACGTGTTCCATGCTCTGCCAAACACCGCCAACACATTGATAGGCCGGGCTGCCCACATTGCCGTGCTGGATTCTGAACTTTTCCTGGAGAAGTTTTTCCTCGTGGCAGGACTCAACTACTTCAAATAGTGCCTGAAGTACTGGGTAACAGAGGCAAACCTTTTCACTGCGTGGAGGAGAATCCCTTAGCCAAAAGAGTGCAGTGTTAGAAATGAGATCAGGTGGAACTTTCAAACTCTACATTTCCATTTCTGTTTCACAGAATAAAGTGCTATCGCTTTAAGGCATTGAAGCTTCCAAATATTGGTGCTTTTGGAAGAAATAAATATTCCTTTCCAGTTTCTATATGTTCTTTGTCCACATAAAGACATGAGCCACTTCTGAAGTACAGAATCAGAATAAGAAGGCTAATTCTCTAAATGCGATTAGAACAATATAATTCCCATTTCTCCTGAATATTAACCCAGGAACTTGGCTGTCCTTGATTCAATGCTTATTTATGTATTAACAAAGCTATACATTTGTAGCACTTTTGGGATAGTTAACACAAGAGGAAACAAGCATATATGAACTCAGGTTAAAATGTCCTTTGTGATGAACTGAGAAGTCTGAAAAACATTTATGAGAGTTTCAGTGTTTCCATTTGTTGAAAGAAAATATTCGGATGGTTCCATTACTGGTAATAATTTGTAACATAAATACATTCAAATAATGGAAAGGAATGAAACACTTAACATAGAATGACGAAATCTTGATATTTGTCTTAAAAAACCCAAACCTTTAAGTTGGGATGAATTTTGTTCAAGTTAGAAGCTGCCACACTAAGAGGAGTCTATTGAATCATAAAATATCAGTGGCATCTGTTAACATTTATTCTGTTTACATTTATAGAGGATCATTATTGTGCTTGTTAAAACCTTAGAGGTACAATTTTTACTTTCACATTTGTATTTAAGTACACTTACCCCAAAAAATTTTTATTTTTTTAAATTTATTACTCCATTGTGAAACTCAAAATTGAGCCAGTAATACCCTTAAAAAATCAATCAGATGAAAATAGGCTGGAGACGTAGAGTGGTAAGGATTGTGAAAAGCTTAAAAAATATAAGGATTTCTTCTTAGGCTCCTCTGGAATGTTCTGTTGACGCTTTACTAATGACCATTTACAGTGCTATATACAATCCTAATTATTATATGATTACAGCTGGTTGAAACATTTAAAATTTTATTCATACAAAGATATCCAAGTTGTTTTTAGGGGTTTGGAAAAACAACATTTTTCACTTTTTTAGATTTTTTTTTCAATTTTTCATTAAAATTTTTATCAAAAAAATATCAGATTTACAGCGACAGATTTAAATAACTTTCTATACATTTTCATAACAATTTGATAAATTTTCAATAATGTCACAGCATTTTTTTCAAAAGAGAGTAAGTGAATAATTCTTCACAATTATTTTTATTTGAAAGGTAGGCAATTTTTTAATGCAAACACTATTTGTTTAAAAACATAAGTGACCAGATCTCTATGTCTTGTGAGAAAACTATAAAAAATTGACAAATGTGGTTTCAGGTGTCAAGACTCTCATCAGTAAATTAAGATGAAGATAGTGGAGATTTTCTGAAACAGGAGAGTTAAAAAATGAAAACAAAAAATGTTGCTATCACAGGGAAATATTTGTACATGCAAAAAGTTTTTTTCTTTTTTCAAAAGAAGAAAAGTGGAAAAATAAGTTCAAGAAAAAGAGTTGCTAACAGACTGGTAAAGGCTGCTAAAGAACAGTGATGGTTTGATAATGTAGGCATGTTTTTAAAATTGGAAGGAGAAACAGGGAATATACAAAAGGGTGATATTAAGATGACCTGAAAATAGGAAGGTATATTGCATCTAAAAATCATCTGTCCTTCAAAGGGGCAGAAATTATATAGAAAAAGTTACATGATGTGTTTCAATATTGATGAGGTTTTTAAACACTAAATATTACCTCAGTACTTGAATTAAATAAGTAGGTACTATTTTCTCCCCCCCCACCACCACCACTTTAAAGCTGATAGCCAGATTTACCCAGTTAACAAATAAATTGTGTCAGGGATCAAGAACTGGTTCCCCCTTCTTGTTTGAGAAGTCTTCATCACTTTTCAGCCTCAACATTTTAGTGCCAGCTACACTTACAGATTACTTCTTCCTTGGTAAACTGTTTACAGAATTTTAAATATAATGGGACATATAGGTTAAGCTGTTATACAGTGCAGTGGTTCTGAGCCACAGATGCGGACTTCCAAGGAGTATGTGGAAAACAAGAAAGAAAAGCAACCTCCAACCGTCAACAAGCTGCAGTGTGCTGTATGAGGGTCTGCTCCTCTTTTAGAAAACGTTCAGGAGTCTGTCAACAGAAAATTTTTAAAAACATTAACAGAGAGGTTAGTTTGCACATATATACACAACTAACGTAGGCATGTGTATGTATGTATGCAGTCTGCACAAAGAAGTGTGCTTATTTCAAGGTTTCACACACAACTTTTTCAATCCTGAGTATACTGAGTCTGACAACATGCCAGTGTAGCTGTTCCTGCATTCAGACTGGTGGTTTCTTGCCTTGCCTTGTACATTAGACAGCATTCCCAGCCTCCTGTTTGCATGGCTGTGGAGAAGGGAAGCATGAAAAGGTCTCTTTCGTATTGCTGCAGAAGTTGGTGGGCCTTTCAGTATGTTCACTTTCACATTCTGTATTGCTACCAGTGCTCTGATTGATGGATGAAGGTTTCCATGTTCCTATACATACAATATTCTTCCATGGCTCAGAGGCTGATTGCAGATTTGGAGCTGGACTGTAGATGGAGTTGGATTAGGTCCATAACACTTTCTCCTTGTGGGGTGTGGCAGGGAGCTTCTATGGAGCCTCAGAAAAATCTGGGAGATGTCATCCATGTGAAATGATGAGGCACAGATTTTATCTTCATTATGCTGGCAGAACATTGTGGAAAATATTGGCAGTAATGGTCTAGCTGAGCATTCATTTTAAGGTTCTCAGAATACCCTCTTTTTCATCTTTATTCTTTTTAATGGGATGTTACCTTGATAATGACTCTCAATATTGTAAATCCACTCTAATTGTGTAGGTTATATTGCAAGGAAATCTTCATTGTCATTATAATATAGTAGCATCTAAGTGGTTGGACTTCATCAAACTATAGCAGTCAACATGGACTTATTTTCAGATTTATTTATTTATTTATATCTAAAGAAATGTATATTGAGAATCATCTTGATAACAAATAGCAAAATAACTGCACAGTTAGCATCTTTGTTTCTGTCTCAACCCTTGGAGTTTTAATGTATTGTTCTTTCACATAAAGCCTTTTGAAATACATTTAAGTACATTAGCAGTATTGCTACAAGGATTTCCCTTCAAACTCCAC
Organism: Egretta garzetta; assembly: GCF_000687185.1. Classification (NCBI taxonomy): domain Eukaryota; kingdom Metazoa; phylum Chordata; class Aves; order Pelecaniformes; family Ardeidae; genus Egretta; species Egretta garzetta. The sequence goes on along the minus strand of NW_009259427.1, from coordinate 784,448 downwards.
AAGCTTCTCTTGGTGTGATACATCTATGGGGACAGTGCTTAAATTCTTAAGTGAAGCTCTCACATTCACAGAAGATAAGAGAGTTTTTCACAAACTTGGGAAGTGAATGGAGAACCATGAAGTTTTTGTAGCTTGTCAAAGTCCAGAGCCAGCTCTGGGCTTAATGTTATCTGTATTTGAAGTGATACTCCCTTCACTTCTATGGGAGTCTTCAGTTAAGAAAAAAACAAAGCCAGCAATGCAAGATTGTTTCTTTAACATCTAGAAGCCTTACAACCACCATAGAGGATCTTCTGGCTCCTACAGGTAAAGTGCATTTGGCTATTGAGGTTTTCCAGTGTTAAAGATGAAGTATGGGCTATAGCCTACATGAGTAAATTCTCTGAAGGAAAGGTGATAGCCCACATGTAGGAAAAGAGCAGCAAAGACAGAGGATCTCAGGGCTTTGAAAGACAAGGGCAAAGACTGGGGGAAGGACAGAAGACAAGAAAGTGCACCAGCAAGTGTGAATTTTGTAAAATCATAGAATGGTTTGGATTGGAAGGGACCTTTAAAGATCATCTAGTCCAACCCCTCTGCCATGATCAACCATCAGGTTGATCAAAGCCCCATCCAACCTGACCTTGAGCACTTCCAATGATGGGGCATTCACAACTTCTCTGGACAACTTGTCCCAGAGTCTCACCACTCTCATTGTAAAAAAAAGATTCCTCATAAAGAATTTAAAAATTCAACACAGAGTAGTATCATCTCACTTAATTTTAGACAGTCATGGTGTAGATGTCTGTTTGTGCCCTAATAGGGGGAGTTTAACTTGGTTTATGGTCCTGTGTTCTGCTTTGGTGGCATTCAGGGTTACTTACCTCTCTTCCCTGAACAGACAACTGGCCCTACTAAAAAGATTTTCCCCATCTTTCCTATAGGCCCCCTTTAGGCACTGAAAGGCTGCAATCAGGTCTCCCCGCAGCCTTCTTTTCTCCAGACTGAACAAGCCCAACTCTCTCAGCCTGTCCTCATAAGAGAGGTGCTCCAGCCCTCGGATCATTTTTGTAGCCCTCCTCTTGTCCCGATCCTACACATCCATGTCCTTCTTGTCCTGAGGGCTCCAGAGCCCTCCAACCTAGTTGGAGCCTAGTCCAACCCCCCCTGCCATGATCAACCATCAGGTTGATCAAAGCCCCATCCAACCTGACCTTGAGCACTTCCAATGATGGGGCATTCACAACTTCTCTGGACAACTTGTCCCAGTGTCTCACCACTCTCATTGTAAAAAAAAGATTCCTCATAAAGAATTTAAAAATTCAACACAGAGTAGTATCATCTCACTTAATTTTAGACAGTCATGGTGTAGATGTCTGTTTGTGCCCTAATAGGGGGAGTTTAACTTGGTTTATGGTCCTGTGTTCTGCTTTGGTGGCATTCAGGGTTACTTACCTCTCTTCCCTGAACAGACAACTTATCATAAGACTCATTTTTTGGGCATCTAAGACACAGACAAAAAGTAGAAGCCCAGCATTCGTGGACTGAATGACATCCCTAACTATTAGCCTACAGTTTTTCATACTTAGGTGCAAGATTTGACTGTACAGCTTTATCAACAGCAAACATGGAAGAGACAAATCAGTCTCCTTTAAAATTTTACAGGAAATGTGTCTTTTCCCAGCCTCCAATGGATGCCCATTTCTCCTTTAATGAAATTGTTAATTTCCTTTGAAAATCAGACCTGTCGACTGACAATAGAGGAAGTTGAAACAGCTAGCATTGAAGGGTTGTATTCTAAAGGCTTGAAACCTTAGCATGAGCTTTGGAAATTACTAACAGGAATACTAAGCATTATTTTACTTCAAAGCACTTCATAAATAGCCACTGACCGACCCTTGTCACTGTTCCCCTGCCAAAGAAGAGCCACGCTTAAGAGAGAAATCTATCACAAGACGATATGAAAACTGGGAATTCAAGCCAAAGCTTTAATTAGAATTTGTAGGTTCCTCCGGTGCTTTCTGCATGATAAAAAAAAAGATCTCTTTCTTTCTACCTCTGCATTCGAAATAGCTAAGTGGTGATGCAAGAGAAAGGTGAGAACTTCTAATAACAGGGTTAGACCCTTGTGAAGGCTTATGCAAATATCCCATGGAACTTTATATATAATGAATAGTCATGGGGTCCTTCGGCAGCAGTCTCAGCATGCCACTAAGTGTCAGCCTAGTTGAATGATGATTTTCTTTGTGGATTTAAATCTCCATTTAAAAATTACCATTGGAACAGCCTAGCATATTTCACTCAGCTGGTCATTTAGATTGTAAAGGTCATGTCCATGGAGAACTCTTATGGAGTGTTTTGTTTTATTTCAATACATCTGCTCAGCAGTTTTGATGTTGAAAGTTGTTAAGTAATTGATGATTTCTAGCTCAATCTTTAATATTTATTTACCCCCTCCCCCAAATTTCCAGTGTGTATTTTATCATTGGATTGTTTTCAGGTATAAATCAGTATAAATCCAGGTCATTTGGAGTCACAGTTCAGCCTGCCTATTCTCACTCTTTAATGCAGTTGCTTTATGGCAAGCATTAGTACCAGAGTCTCAGGAACTTCATGAAGTACAGCACAACTGTGTGCACAGATAATCACTGAAGTAAAAATTAGTCCATTAATGTTTAGAGCCATAAAATACATAGTCTGGGACTTGTTTAGCTACAGGTCATGCTTCTCTTGTTTGGTTTTGCCTTTTAGGTCATATGTGACCATGGCAAGATTGTGCCTCTTGCTCTGTTTGTTTATGGTTCCCCTATGTGCTAGCATCTGAGTAGCCTAAATTGCCCTAAGATACTGTTCTACTTTGCCCAGGCATTCCCAATTTTGCATGGTCACCTTTCTACGATCTGACTACATCTCCTGCTTTTCTTTTCCCTATGTTTTCCATGAGTTCCCCTTCTCTTTATCCCTCTGTCCTTGCCATCACGCAAAGCTACAATATCGTCTAACTATCCAAAAAAGACAGTTACTTTCTACTATCCTCTGAAGTACTCTCAGTGGTTTTAGATTTTGTACCAATATTGACTGGGATACAGTTAAATTTCTTCACAGTAGCTTGTATGGGGCTATGTTTTCAATTTGTGATGAAAACAGTGCTGATAATACAGGGATGTTTTTATTATTGCTGAGCAGTGTCAGAGTCAAGACCTTTTCTGCTTCTCACGTTGCCCCACCAGTGATTATGCTGGAGAGGCACAAGAAGTTGGGAGGGGACACAGCTGGGACAGCTGACCCCAACTGACCGAAGGGATATTCCATACCATATGAGGTCATACTTAGCAATAAAACTGGGTGGTGTGGTGTGTGCAGGATGGCCAGGGCTGCCGTGGCTCAGGGACTGGCTGGGCACCAGTCGGTGGTGATGAGCAATCAGGTTTTGTTAAAGCACTTGTTTTTCTTCTTGTTTTGTTTTTTTCTTGTTTTGTTTTTTTTATTTCTTTTTTTCCTCTCTTGTTTTTACCCCCTCCTTTTTTTAATTATTAAACTGTCTTTATCTCAACACAGGAGTTTTTGCACTTTTACCTTTCCTATTCTCTCCCCTATCCCACTGAGAGGAGGTGTGAGCAAGCAGCTGTATGGGGCTTAACTGCTTAGCAGGGTTAAACCACGACAAACTGGTACAAATCCAGTCCTTTAAACTGCATTTATGTGCGTGATGTGAGGTTCTGATTAAGTGACCCAACAGAATTTTTCCCAGAATTCAAGCTTATCCTTGATGAATCCTTAGTGGGAAGTTGAAATACAGTTCCCCTGATTAATTTGGGCTTTGTGATGAACAGAACATATTTTGCTGATTCTGGATAGATGGTGTAGTCAATTCACACTGGTTTACTCCAGTCTGCTTTGC
>NW_009259427.1:763871-780478 GCF_000687185.1 Egretta garzetta | reverse complement strand
TTTCAGCATGTCTCCTCTGCACCATTGTCATATGCTGCCAGTTGTGGCTTCCTTCCTTCCTCCCTCCCTTCTTTCCTTCCTTCTATCTGTGGCATTCATGGTTGCTCAGAACAGAACTCTAGAAATTTAAAAAGTGTCATGTGTGTGATTAGCACCTCTTTAAAATGACAGAGCTAGGTGAGGGATATGCCCTTTTAAAGAAAAAAAGGAGGAGGTAATTATTTGTACTCAATATGTTCTATAGGCCAGGTCCAGCTCAGTCTGAAATAAACTAGAAGCTCTCAGTGCCTTTAAGACTGCCACACATAGCCACACACAGAGCTTATTGCCACAGAGAACATTCACTTGATAGTGTTTGCTCCAGAGACTGTGAAGTCAGTGAGAATGTGCATCCAAAAATTTATTCAGCATTGCCATTCCATTTATCCAAGAGTGGTACATCGTGTTCACACATTCATTCCAGTCAATTTTCTCAGCCCTTTATATGAGAACTGTTACCCAACTATCCAAGCATATTACAGATGACAGAATATTTTGTTTCAGAAAGGACAGCTGGAAGCGTCCCAGGTTAATGCCTGTTCAAAGCAGGATTATCACCAGCATCATGGTAAGGTCAGCCATGTCTTCATCTTGCTGGGTCTTGAAAACATCTAGTGATGGATATACAACTACTCTGGATTACCTTTTCAACTGCTGTGCACCACTTCTAAGGAAAAAAATAAAATAAAGAAAAAAATTCAATTTGAACTTTCCAAGCGGCAACTTCTTGCTGTTACTTTTTATCATGCCACCTTTTTATTCTATAGGGAAGATCTTGTTTCTGATGTACTTGTAACTCCCTTTTCAATACCTGCAGACAGCTCTTAGACTGTCACTTGGTGTCCTCTTTGCCAGACTAAACAAGCTTAACTCTCAGCCTCTCCTCAGAGGCCGTGTGCTTAGACCCCTCACCATCATGGTAGCCCTTTGCTGGGCCCTTTCCAGTTTCTCAACCTTGAATTGGGTTTAGGAGTTTTCAGGTACTGGCAAAATTCCTCAGACAATAGCTCTGGTGCAGACTTGTGCCTTTTTCCTGGGCAGGAGGGGCTCACTGGCTGTTGGCTCTCATCACATCCTCTTCCTAACTCAGGTTCTGATCTGAAGAGCTGGAGCTGTTCTCCAGTTGCCACAATTCTCAAGCTTCCAGCTTGCATCCCCCTATGAATTCATCTTTGCTTCTTGCTCCTGTGTCATCTTGGTTAAGAAAATAGCATTAACAAGGGCAAAGAGTTGTGACCCATTTATCAGCCTCTTTTTTAGCACGCAATACACCTGGCGCCCCATTGGCATGCTCACTTCCATGCTAATTGTTTCCCTCCTGGTTTTGAACATCCTATTTTAGGTGATCTTAGTCACTGGTAAGCTTTAGGCCCAGATAGTGAGGAAGACTGATGTGAGCCTGCTCCACCCTGGCATGACAGACAGGGATGATCACTTACCTTGTGATCATCAGGTCCATGGCATGCTGCTTCCTGATAATCTCTGGTCTGAAAGAGCTGCCGCTGCTGTTTCTTCTTTATTTTAATAAGACCATATAATACATATGCACTTCCCTAGGAGAAATCCACGCACTGAATAGAAATGCTTATGAAAACAGTTTAATTAGTGTAGAGCTGCTTTAAATGCAGATGAGTCAGGCCTTTACTGCATAGGATAAAAGCCTAAACAATAAATATGTATAAACCCTTCTTATGCAAAAGGTCAGACTAAATTAACTTCTATTGCAACCTTGAAACTTGATTTCTCTGCTTTTGAAAATTCAACTCTACTTTCACCCAAAGTCTTGCAAGATCCTGTTATCTGTGTAGCAAACTAACCAGGTCCATCTGAAACTGATTTGCACACGTACGTGGATGTGCCAGAAGTCCGCTGGCTATATGCATGGAGCTGCACATCTTCAAGTAGCTTCTGCCTCTGAAAATATGAAACTGTGACACAGTGAATAGGACTACTCTTATTGCAATCCAGCTTGCCTTTCAGTCTTTGTAAGATATCAGCTACAAACACAAACAGCTAATCCAAAGGAACAAAAAGACCTCCTCCACATAAAAGTCCAGTCTCAAATAACTCTTTTTTTTGGAGTGGGTGGTTTGAGTACCGTGTCAGCCTCGTGTATTCCATACTTCCCATAAATGGAGTTACACTAATAAGCATAACAGCTTCTGGTGCTAGAAAGCCCCAATATTTCAATTTTCATGGCAGCTTCTAGCAACTAATTTAAGGAGTTTTTCATTCCTTCCTGAAAGCATAAGTGCTAGTAGAAAACTACCTGTCCTGATCCGGGAGAAATGCTCACTTACTCTTTGCTATTCTTATATGGATAAGACTACCTGCATCATTCACAGCTGTGGAAAGATGTCAGGGCATTTCTGATACAGCATCACGTATGCAGCTACATGCACAGGAGAGGTTGAAGAAGAAACTGTGGGAACCTTTTTGATCTAAGGTACATCATCACTTTCAGTAAAAATGATAACACAAAATGTAGTTCTTGTACGCCATATGTACCCTATGGGTGATATACCCTACATATGTATGTATACAGAAAATGTCTTTTCCCTTACGTGATGTATGTTACGCTCCCATATGTAATGAATGAATGTTCCCATATGCAATGTATGTATGCCATACCATACTTAGAAGCTGGTGGTGGTTGTTGAGTCTAACAGGGTTCTGTTACTTTTGGGGGGAGTTTTCTTCAGTTATCCTCCAGAGCTCCTGTGAAGGAGCAGTTTGCTGGCTTCATCCACCTCATTGGAGGAGAGACGTCGTTTTGTACAGTGATTTGTCAACCTCTTGGCACACCATTAGTCATCTAATCTTATCTAAGCAGTATTGAATTTGATGTGTGTTATCTACCACCTCCACGGTTTCCATAGTCAATGTAACACGTCAAACTGAACTGCTCTATCTCCTGAGACAGGAAGCTTGTCACCATTTTTAAATTTTCCTTGACATCCATCCTCTTCAACCAAGCATTCATTTTCAAGCTGATAGACCAATTATTTATCAGCTTTGCCATTCTTCTTACTGATTTTAGTCTTGTATATATTTGATTCTGTATCCAGTTTGGGAAATTAGCTATTTCCTTTTTCTGCCATTAAGTCTTCTTGTGAAGTATGAGGGAGATCAGCCTAGACAAGCCATAGTACCCCTGTTGTGATTGCATACCTGGAAAAAACACAAATCTGTAGTGTTTTCTAGGTTTATTTTCCACTGTGTTTTGCCAAGAAAGAAGATACACTGGAGTTTTGTCCCATGTCTTTTAGGATCTCCAGGTGAGTAAGAGTCCAGATATAGCTCCGACAGACTAAGGATGTGAGAAGGCAAAGATGCAGGATAAATCCTCCTTGTGTCTGTGACATAACAGGAATATAACCCTATAAAGATGGCAGTAGTGATGGAGAAAGCAAAAAGAACAGTTTCCCAAACCCTATCCACTTCCACCGAAATAAATAATTCCAGAATATTATTGTATGTTTGGGAAAAATATTGGGTCAAAATCAAAGCTCAGTATACTCCAAAACACAAAGTTCAGAAATAAATTGAAATTTATGCCTATGTGTTTTTACTTGGATTTGTCTCTAGTAGTAAGCTTTCTTAAATGCTCAACAGTTTAACGCAGGACTGGATTTCTTGGACTTGAACAACGAATCCCTTTTTTTTTTTTTTTTTAAGTACAGTCTTAGACTAAGACCTTAATCATCTTCATAAATCCATTAATATATACTCAAGTTGTTTCTAAAAAAAAAACCAAACTGACCGTAAATTTCCATCTTTCCACTTATGCTTATACAATTAGCAACAGTATCAGAGATATCAGAAAATTAGATGTTCTCTGTTTAAAGGTTGCCTTCAATGAACAGTACAAGACTTAACTGGGAAGACTTGCCTGCTGGGGGACCTTCTTCCTTGTTTAGGGGGATATTACAGTAGTGACTCTCTAATTTAGGCAAATCAGGAAAACAGGTGAAACCTGTCCTCTCCTTTACACCTTTGTTCCATGCTGCAAATTCCCACACAGGCACTTAAAATTAGAAAATTCTAGTTTATTTTCCAAACAAAACACATCTGTGAGGCAGGTCTTGATTGATGTCATATCTTTCCCCATATGCAATGTACAAACACAATTACTCTGGGTTTGATGCTGGAACCATTATCTTGGTTTGAGAGTCTTGGAAACCTTGATGAAACTCTCTTTAAAGTGTATTAAAATTGTAATCCTCAAAATCAGGCTCTCACTTGTTAATAAAGTTAGCAATGTGATCAGAAATAACTTCTCAGTTGTACATTATCTATTCAAGTGGAAGTCCTTACACTGCCGGATTAATTCGCAGCTCAGTGGTAACACCTAAAATTGGACCTTCACTGTTCTGTAGCTGACACATGGAATAGAATTCAGTGGACAGGAGCATGGTTCTGTGAAGATACTTATTCTATGTTTCAAAGAGTTATGTTTTACTTATTTTATCAAATGATAAGAAAATACCCCTTGGAATTAATACCTACTTATTTCCTGTAAGTAATTAGCCCTGAAAGTGGTTTTCTTTAAGTGTACTTTTACAGTTTTTAGTTGACAAGGGCAAGGCTAGAAAATTTTTAAAAAGAAATAATACGTTTTTTCAGATGAGCAACTGACAAATACTGTTGGGCTGAGTTTCAAGCGAATAATTTCAACTTCAAGCAGTTCAATAATTTTCATTGAAAACTACAAAAAATCAAGAGGCTGATTCCTGGACTTACTAACCATTTGTACCCATGCATAGTGGATGTAAAATACTAGCACTGGTATACATGCCCATGCTTGTGCACACAGGCTGCAAAGCGATGCATCAGAGTTACATCATTCTCCAAGTACTTCCTTTAAGGCTGATTGGGCAAGCAATATGCATGATATAACTGGTGCATGTAATAGTAAGTACCACCTGCTGCAAATCTGGATTTAAAGACAGTAACTTTATACTGAGACTGAACTTTGCAGATGAGTAGTCTATGGCACTTTTAATTACAACCATTTCTGTGGTCTGAATACAGTACAACTGATTCTGTCAAGTGACACCAGAGGTTGTACTTTTAAATGAGACATTACTACATTTGATTGAGGCAGTTATGTTTCTAGCAAATTATATTTCAAATCAGACAGAAGAGGCAATAATTAGAGGCTGTGAGCTTAGAAAATCTATGCTTGCTATTTATTTATTTATTTATTTTCGAGACAACAAGTTTTACAACACATGCTCCATCTGCCTCTCTCTAATTTACTTCCCTTTCCCTGATGAACATTTGTCAATGGCCATATACTTCAATTTTCTTTAACTATGTCTGTCAAGATTTAAGTGAGACGCATCAAAAAACCCAAAACTGATCTCACAAAGTGGAAACAAATGAAGTTGAGTCAATTCCATGACATTTTAGGGAAAACGGAAATGCAAGTAAATTTTCTTGAAATGTAGGTTCTGACTCAACAGCATTCAGAAGGTCTTGACTAAAGGTTTGATCCTGACAAATGCTGCTCAAATGCACTCTTGATATAATGGGCCAGATCCCCAAGTGGATTAACTTGATAAAGCAGTTTATATAGCCTAAGGATCTTGCCGAATGGCAGCCAGTAGCATTCATGGCATCTCACAGTCGGACGACCAGAAGATAGCAAATGTCCTGGGTTCTTTTTAAGGCCAATTTTCCAGTTGGTCAATTGTGTTTTAAAAGTAACCTCTTTTTAGACAAATGCAGACCTCTCCAAGGGATCAAGTCAATGGATTAATGTGGACAGATCCTTATAGGTTAAGGGAAAGGGCTTTTAATTTTTAAATCTACTACTTTGAACCATGATCATATAAAAAAGCTGAACAAATCTGACATGGTCCCTTGTATAAACAAGATCATGAATGTAAAGCTTATAATGCCACTGTGAAATTTTAATGCTTATTTATTATGGTTATGATGAAACCTGTATTATAAGATGATGATGATAATAATAATAATAATGAATAGTCATCAGTGCCAATATGATTCTACTATTTTTCTACATATGCTTTATCGTGGCATTTTGTGTAGCTTGTGTTCTGTGTAAAGAAATGTCAATAAAATCTTTGCTTCCTTTTGTCTGTATTTTGGGCAGTTCTTGATACTTAGACGGGAAGTTCACCAACTCCTTCTGTCCATATAGAATGATAATGAGAAGTAGAAAAAAATATTCTCAAGTATGAAGCAAGAGAATAGATCAGCTATATGAAGGACTATAGCTGATTCAGATTCTCCTTTTGTTTGAAGAATGCAAAACAGCTCTGATTTACTGAATCAGTAATTATGAAATAAACTAATCATGGCCTAGAAGCCCTTTAACCTGGAGCTCTTTTTGACTGCTTAAATGAATGAGACCTTGAAGGCAGCAAATTAACAAATGCTTGAATACTTTTTTTGTAGGTCTTTCTGTGTTTCATGTTTAAGAACTGATTTCAGGAATGTAATTCATGAGTAGACTTGAGTTCCTCTGGCCCCATGTATCAGGACTGTGAACTTCCTTACACCCAGCTTCACACTGTCATGAGGAGGTTACAGACATTGGTGGGGTGGGGTTGGGTGTGTTTGCTATTTCTTCGTGCCTCTATGGCAATGTCTATACCAGTTAACAGAACAAGGAAAGGACGTTTCTGCTTTTTGTCCAGTAAAATAAACAGGGACTACAGCCATAAGTTCTGGTCTTACCCCACAAATTTCCATAAAAATATGTCTGTACTTAAAACGAGTCACAGCTGTATGTTGGCAACACAAGCATCTGTTTATCCTTACCTACTAGCAAGGTTATATCCCTCTCTGTCTGTTTGTTCAATTTTACCCCAGAGATATTTACAGACTGCTGATGGCATCAGTGGTATAGCATGGTACGATGGGATCCATCACTGGGTATCTGTCTTGGGAAATGGAAAGGACGGAACTGAAGCAGAGCAGAAGAAATTTCCTGTCCATAAGTAGTGTATCTTCATGCTATTTCAGACAATTCTTGTGGAAAAAGATGTTCATAAGTGTCATCCACAGAGGCTCTGAAAGACAGCAAATACATGGAGAAGCTGATGGAAGCCTGGACACAAGCAGGGAGGGAGTGCAAAATTTAGAGGATTGCTGCCTTCGTGTTGCAAACTGATTAGTAGCCAACAAAGGGCTGTGGTGTTGTGCCTGTGTCTGTATAGATAGGTCTTTTTCTGACTCACTTCTCAATCCTATCAAATGGCAAAAGAACCAGCAGCAGGGAGGGGGTAATTAATGCATTGATTAAATGCATTTCCCCTTTACTTTTGACTATAATTACATTCTACCCTCATAGGCAGAAAATTAATTGGCCTCACCTTAATTTCAACAAGTCATTCATCCATCCTTAAAATGTTACAGGAGTTGGCATATTTTCTGGGATTTGGCAGGATGCACCTCAAAGCAATCAGGATAAGCAGATAAGCAGATACTCTGGTCAATGTCAGGAGAGATTTGTGGGCACAACTATGCTGGAAAGCCAAACCGATGCCAGTCTGGTCCAAATTGGTATTTTCAGTACATTATTTTAAAAAAATGCTAAATACACCTTATTATTCTTGTGAGTCAAATTGTGTCACCACATGGTATACTATATCCTCATCAGATTCTAGTGTTGTGCTGGGGACTCCTAGTGAAGAAACACCATGATTTGTTGTCATGGCTGTCCAAGATGAAGTAGGTATTTTCCAAAATGATCTATGGTACAGTCCCCACCCTGGTTAGATTTTAGTCTACATTTCAGAGACGCATGGTCTTACTAGGCCAATAAAGTAAGATGAGAGCAATACTTTGAAAGACAGGTGTCCATTTTCTAAAAGGCAATAAGCAGATGCTTATAAGGGGGCAAAAGCTCTATTTGGCCCTTTGGATGCCTTCCTAGGGGAGAATAAGAACAAGGGGCACGTATGACCCTGGGACGTAGGGTGAATCACAGTTGACTCCATGGCAGGCATGAACGATGTGAAGTAGAGAACAGGTCACACAAGTTTTCTTGTCTTTTCAAGACTAAGGCCAGTCAGTGCTTTTTCTCATTTTATGGTTGGAGAGCTAAAAGGAAGTAGGCAGGCTAGTAAAATGTTACTCTAGCCCAAAGTGAATCCAGCCTCTTAACACCCAGAAGAACAGTGCATACTGCATAGCACCAGCTTGCTTATGGCTGGATTTTGGTCTTGTTCTTCCAGATGTAACTTATAGCTGTAGCTGCGACCTGTGTGCCTTCCCATAGTCTTTATATCCTGAATTCTCTCTCCTTTTCCTCTAACCTGTGCCCCAACACAAACACATCCTTCTTCCCTCACATTACCAAAGATACTACATAGCGTGATGGACACTTGACTGTAAAAGTCAGGAGGCAAACTTAAAGCTAAAGAGATGTAATTAATGAAGAACCAAACACATATTGACACAATTAAGACAGTAATTACCAAACAAATAAACCAAACCTGGTATTCTGGAATTGGAGTTCATTACTGCGTTCATTCCAGCATTACTGTGCTGGAATTGGGACTTTATTACCCAAGAAAAGAGTAAGAGTGGGCTTTCTACATTTCATCCTTCCAGGTGTCGTTGATCAGACACTGATATGAACACAGTGGTGGTATTAGCAACCCATTCAGCTTGGATGGCTCCTGAAAGGACACACTGGCCTGGTCAGGTTTTAATTATCATGACCCAAAGAGGTTTCCTCTAATATGAGTCAGAGAAGGAGTGAGACATTAAGTTCACACACGCTCACGCACACACACACACACATGTGCACAGAGATAACTTTAGAATCATAGCTCATAGAATCATAGAACGTTTTGGATTGGAAGGGACCTTTAGAGGTCATCTAGTCCAACCCCCCTGCAGTGAGCAGGCACGCCTTTAACCAGATCAGGTTGCTCAGAGCCCTGTCCAACCTGGTCTTGAATGTTTCCAGGGATGGGGCCTCCACCACCTCTCTGGGCAACCTGTTCCAGTGTTTCACCACCCTCATTGGAAAGAATTTCTTCCTTATATCTAAAACCTACCCTGTTTTAGTTTAAAACCATTACCTCTTTTTCTGTCACAGCTGGCCCTACTAAAAAGATTTTCCCCATCTTTTCTAGGTCCCCTTTAAGTACTGAAAGGCCACAATCAGGTCTCCCCGCAGCCTTCTCCCCAGGCTGAACAACCCCAATGTTCTCAGCCTGTCCTCATAGCAGAGGGGCTCCAGCCCCCAGACCATTTTTGTAGCCCTCCTCTGGACCCGCTCCAACACTTCCATGTCCTTCTTGTGCTGAGGGCTCCAGAGCTGGACACAGTACAGGTGAGGGTCCACCAGAGCAGAGTAGAGGGGCAGAATCACCTCCTTTGACTGCTGGCCACAATTCTCTTGATGCAGCCCAGGGTACAGTTGGCCTCCTGGGCTGCCAGCGCACATTGCCGGCTCATGTCCAGCTTTTCATCCACCAGCACCTCCAAGCCCCTCTTGGCAGGGCTGCTCTCGATCCTTTCTTCCCCCAGTCTGTATTGATACTGGGGGTTACCCCGACCCAGGTGCAGGACCTTGCACTTGGCCTTGTTGAACCTCATGAGGTTCACACAGGCCTGCCTCTCCATCTACTTGACTTACAATTTATTCTGCTGTAGGCCTTTGTCCAAACAGGTAACCGATAGCTTCAACTTCATACAAAATTACACACATTTGGAGAGACAGGTGAAACTTGGGCTGTGCTTTTCTTCCTTGAGTGACGAAATTGCAAATAAGCATCATCACCCAAATTGGAAACACTACTTTTCATTATCACTTGCCTTTGCTCCCTCTCATTGCATGTCTACTGCGTTTTGTATTCAAACTCAGTCATTATTTAATCATTAATAGCAATTGTTTCTCCTGCATCTAGAATAGGTTCATCCCATCAGCAGCATAAGGTGGGGTTTCAAAACAATGTTCATTGCAAGGACTGCAGAGTGATGGTGTTACTCTACAGAAATATGGGAAGTCTGCCTTGCACGTAGGGTGCAGTAGGGATAGTTTATCTCAGGAAACACTGACTATGCTCCATCAATTTGTTAGGCAGATCTGATGATTTGTCTACCAAATTTCATATTATTTTGATGAACTTGGACATCAAAATCACAGAATCCTCTCGCTTTAAATTGTACAACCTCTTGCCAGAAGCATGCATCTTGCCTGTTTGTATAATCCAAAGCTGTCACAAGCTTTTTAGCTGCAGTTATTTATGGATTACTCTGTCTGATCTTTAATGTGGAACATATACAGCAATATCTCTCTAGTGCTGCACACTACTGTGCTAACTGTAAAGAAGCAGCAGGCAGCTCAGAAAGAACATCCTTAAGAAGCTTTGATAAATCATAAAAGCAATCTCTACATGGCAGGGAGACACAGCTAGTCAAAATGAAAGCTATTTTAAATCACCAGTAATAACAACTGGAGACTCTCCATAGCTGGTTCAGTCTGGGTTAGATGTGAACTTTCCCAAGAGCATTTTGTACTACATGGAGTTGTGTTTGAGAAACCGGCATGCTTCCTTGTCTCCTTGTGAATGTCTTTGACAAGCAATGTCTTTGGCAGGTATAACCAACCTAGCACCTGTGCGACCATGTCATTTCCTCCATAGCTGAAATGCCACTGACTACACAGGTGAATCAGTGGGGTGTCACTACCAGCCCCGAATAACCTGCACAATCACTTCGTACATAACACAAAGGATGGCCCCTGCCACTGGAAATTTTCAGAAGGAAAATGAGAAGGAAGACTCAGATTTTGTTGCTTTTGTGTTGGCTTCCCAAACTGCAAATCACTAAAAGATTATCCAAAAAAACACAGGGAGTGTTAGTCCCACAGTCAAGTGGACAGTCACAAGAGAAGCCTGAGAAAGCAGTCTCCCCTCCTTGCCAGGCAGCCACACGATGTCAGTGTTGGTTCATATGAATACAATGAGTTGTGCATTTCCTTGACTCTCATGGTGCACCTCAGCAGGACTATGACAGGCCAAGGATATGATGTTAGAAGCAACCCCAGGTAGGTGGGCACACCATGTCCAAGCACAGAACCAGGAGCACAACAGGATGGTCATAAAGGCAAAGCTGTGTGTTCTTCTGATGTGTAATTTTGCCTCTGGTAAATAATTTCTCTTTTCTAAATTACCATCATGTATCCTAAGGGTATATGAATCACTGTTTCCTTATGTTATTCCAATTGCAGATGACATAAATTGGAGATTCAGACCCAGCACATGGCTCGCTTTGTGTTTTACCTCACGACTTTCTTAGAAGTTGTCCGCTGAGCTCTTAAAAATCTCCTTTATTTTACAGGCTGTTCAGGACTCGCTGCTTCTTCTTAACAAAACTGTGAGCTCAGATTAGGCTACTGTAGTATCAAAAAGCATGAGGGCACAGAGCCTTCTGGAATTTAACAGGAAGATTTCAATGGATCAAGCTCTTAACACAGGAATTGTCATGACACATTAGTCAAATACCAGCTTTGTGCTTCTTACAGGCTTTCAAAAAAAATTGCCAGTGAATCTTTGATATGGACATGTCCTCCAGAAGGGAATACTCATCTGACATGAAAATTATATGAAAGCTTGGATTTATTTCTCCATTGCAAAACACGCAAATACTGGAAAAGAAACAGATCTTTTATACAGCTACTCCATTCCTGAATTTCTCCTTCAGTGTTGAACATCCTTAACGTTTTTAAGGAATGATGCTGGAGAGCTTGTGTTGAAAAGTTTAATCCATTCTACTGGTAGCATGTCAAAGCTCAGCTGAAAGCATATGCTAGATACATTCTGTAAACCTTCTTACGTTTGTGGGGTTTTAGTGTTCTACATTTTTCTAGAAGATGATTCATGCATGAAAAAAGATTAGCACTGCATTAGAACAACTCTGTTGTTAATGTTATATAAATTCATGTTTTCTCTGTTGCCATATTTTTGATGGTATAAGCAGAAATAAACAACAATGAAAAGCCAAATCATACTTAAATACTGAAATCCTCTTATATCTTTAGTAGGCAGCCAGCTGTTGCAGTTGTTATAGTTAAGCAACAAGTTTCTATTTTAGATTAATATTAGATTTTTTTGCATGATATTGGTTTAAAAGTCTTCCAGTGTTGTCCTCTCTGGAAAAACAAATGCAACAATTGGGCCACCTTTTCACCTTTCCTCTGCTGCCATCAGCCACCACCCTGGTTGTTTTTTAAGGTTATCACAACAGCTGTCTATGTGTCTCCTTCTCTTTTTGTTAAAATGGATGGAAATTAATGGTTGTTAGAAACACTGAGGTCTTTCCAAGCTAGAGTTCTCTTGAAGCATTCTGGAAAAGCCTTGATATTACTGACTCTACTGCTTGAGATGGAACAAGTCCATTTGCCTTATTTCCTTAGCTCAGGTCAGGTTCAAGTGCCACAGTAAACAGCTCAGCTCCAGAAATTAATTCTTAGGTGAAAATGTGTCACAGTTAAAGTTACTCTGAGTTACTTCAGACCTTCTGGCTTCCTCAGAAAATGGCAGGATCACACTATACCACCATTCTTTCTCTTCCATTCCCTCTTACTCAAAAGGGAGGGAGGGAGGATTCAGGACACAGACACTACTTTCTGTATTACCCTGGGATCTAACAGCTAGAGTGGAATTACTTCTATGAGGGACAAGTGAAAGGACTCTTTTCATCTGACCTTGCTTTCAACCAACCTAAAATAGTGAATGTCACAGCATGTCTGTGAAAGGCTTCCATATGGGCTTTTTTCATAAACAAATAAAATGAAAGGGAAGTTCAAGACTTGAAAAATACTCCCAAGCACACAGTTCTACCATCTTTTGAGTGGTACTGCAATGCCCTTCAGTTTGTCTTGGAAGAAAATTTCCATCACATAATAAAGATCCCATTAATAAAGGTCTCATTATGCAGATCCAAACACCAAAACATACCTCTCCCTCTCTCTCCCTCTTTAGGACTGCACTCACCCAGAAGCGTATGCTGAATGCCCTCCTGTCCAGTCCACTTCCCATAGGAATGCAAATTACTCATTAATATTAATTCTTCAGAGGGGAACTGAATATGCTGAGTACAACATTTTTTACTATCAAGGGCTTTAGCAGTTTTATTCCCATCCTCTACCACAGGTTTATTGGAAGAAACAGATCCCAAGAGTACAATGTCTGCATGGTGATCCTTGGCTCTTAGAAGAGTTTGTAGTCCAGCTTTAGATCTGCACTGAGAAAGCTCTGCTTCCCTTAAGTTTTATTTGATAGGCTATTGTTGTAAGTCTAACCAAGTGCAATGTCGTCAAGGGTTGGGTGTGCCATCCTCCTCGTTCCAACTAAGATGGCAAATGTCTGAAATAAGATATCAGAGGCCAGACCAAGTACAGTCCTAATGTAGAATGAAATACAAGGAGTAGGGGAAGTTAAGGAATACTCAAGTAAAAAAAAAAGGAAAAGAAGTCTTTGTTTAGAGAGCACTCAGTCAAGATTCTGACAGAAGTTTTTAAAGATTTAGACATTAATAAAAATATCAGTGCAGATATTTCTGCAGTGCTGACTCTTCACAAATGAAGAAAACACATTTTTAGGCTGAATTGCTAAAATAAACAAGTAGGAACAAAAAAACCAATTGAGAGGCCCTGAAAACACTTGTATCAGTCACAATGTTTTAATCATCTGATTAATCTTTGCTGGGGCAATTTTGAAGCAATATTCCTATTAGCCCAGAGCGCTTATAGGTTTTGTAGCTTAAAGACTTTCAACAGAAAATCTTCAATGGTTCCCCAATCAGTGCAAAGATTGAACCTTCCTTTGAACAAGACAAAATGGAAAAGTGGAATCAATTAAACACATTCTCTGATTGCCCGTGTATGCAGGAAAGGTTTGCAATCAAACCAAAAGGAGTAGTGTGGTGATGAAGAAGCATCAATGTTCCATTTGTTCTCTCAGGGTAAAAATATTTTGATATTCCCTCGTCTGTTTTGTAGACCTTTTTCTTGAGGAAATGAGGCTCATAGGGTCCTGCTATGCATTTCCACTGGAGTTCAATTTCATCCAAATTTGATAGGGGGATAGAATTCACTACGTTATTACGTTCTCACTCCTTTTGTAAGCAGGAGAACCCATCAGAAAAAACCAAAACCAAAACCAAAAACCAAACCAAAAAAACAAACTAAAGTGTCAGCTTGGTCTTTATTAGTTATGTTAATCTGCTAATTTTATTTTTAGCAGCAGAATGACTCAGCATTATTATAGACTTAAGTTTATAATGATTATTTATTCCTTTTGAAATTAATGCCTAACATTAAGATATCTAAACTTAGTTGTTCTTGAGGTTCTTAAGAGATGAAGTGAACTGTGATCTCTCATCTTTCTCTCATTTTTCCCTTTAAATTTTAAAACCACATCTATCCTGTTTTGCTAGTAACCAGGCAATATTTGGGTTTTTTTCTCTGAAAAGAGTTAACAGTAATAAATGAGTTGCCATTGCGCTCATCTGAACACTTAACTGACTTTAGTCTTTAATCTACTCTCTCTCTCTGATTAAAATCTCATGATGCTACAAAGTTAAAACTTATATGTCATGAAGAAAGATAAAATAGGTAAGAGATATAAGCAAAAAATGAGCTCCAAAATTTTTCTCAGACTGATGTCCTATATTGCTGTGTTCAGTCTGGGCTCACAGGTGGCTGGTTCTCACTCTGCTGTAAAAAGGCTACAAAATTCACCAGAGATCTTATTCACCCACTCCATCTTCACCAGTGGCAGAGGTGGATAATTCCTCACTGACCAGTGTGTCACAGGCACTTTCTGTGGTTATAAACAATGACATGAAATGCAAATAGGAGAAAAATTATTCTCAAGGTACCTGTCCCTTCAGGGTACCCACTCTCTTCCCTGCATTAGCTGTGTGGTTTTGAATAAAAACATTTACTTTCTGTTGGAAAGGTTGATGGAAACTAAAACCTCATCTCACATCTGCTGTCACCACAGATAGGTCAGTACTGTCAGCCATATATTTCTGTTTCTTAACCCGACCTATTGTGCCTTCCCACTAGATTGAGAAGGTTTTGTCCTGGAGCCAAACTAGAGTTAAGTGACAAAACCCACTCTTGCTTTGTTATTTGGTTGCTGTCAAACTGTAACTGATGGCTTTTGACAAAGTGCCTGTGTCTGTTAAAGCTGTCAGGTGCAGAAGACTCCTGATAAGCTCATAGCATAGGTACCATGGCCTTTGTATAACAGGCAGTTAGTTCAGCTTTCCTGGCCGCTACTTTCTATGATCCTGTGGCATGATGAATAGCAAATTGACCATGCTATCTTTTCTCTTCTGAGGCTTTTTTATGCTTAGGAGTAACTATGCTTTCTGTCAGAGCTAGCTGGGACTCCTCTCAAATGAAATGTTATTTGGGGGAGCATTGTAAGTTGTTCAGTGCTAGATCTAAATTATATAGCATGCTTGCTTCAGCAGAGCAGAATATGACTCTATCTGGTCTGCGCTCTTCCTCTGGCCAGGAAGCAGAGTTATTTTGTCCCGTCCCAGCTGTTACAAGGGCCATGTAATAATTATAGCATCTAGTCTGTTCAATAGTCCCCGCTGGCCCTGGTCTTCATGCTGTCAGGCTTCCTACAGACTTACCTTTGAATACAATGGGAATTTCATAAGTCAGTGTCTGAGGACACATAAGATGTGGCTGGGAAGCCAACCAGACCCCAAACACCTGGCTGATTCTGCAGTTCCTCTTGTGAGGATTCATATATTACACACAGCTGATCGAACCCTTGTGGTTTCTCATGGTTCATGCATGTTTAAAAGAACCATTGTGATGTTCTGGCAGGAGAAAAAGAGATCACAGGGAAAAAAGGAAGAAAGGGAGGGAGAGGAAGGGAGGAAGGCGAGGAGGAAAAGTGAACAGATAAAGGATGATAGCAGATAACCAAGGAAGATAGTTTCTACTCTGTGGACATTACCATATAAAAAACTCCAGGAGGATGGATGTATAAGATATTCTCTTTTGAATACTCAGGCTGGAGGAAGAAGAGCAGGTTTTGTAGCAGCATTATGTTCTCCTTTTCCCGTGGGAACAGAAAGACTGGGTGGAAAGCCCTTCTCCCCTGTAGCATTTTCTGGCATGCTCCAGAGGAAGAGATATGAGCTGCTCACAGAGTGCTATACTATAAGTCCTTGATTCATGTCTTCACAGGACAGAAGTGAGCCTGGAGGCAAAAAAGCAGCTGAATAGATACAGATCCATTTATTGCATCTGGTTAGCATGCAATGTTTGAAGGATTAAGAATAAAGATAGGGGAGCTTGCAAATCTGAGATAAAATTCAACAGAAGTCAACAAAAAGCCAAGAAAAAAATAACACAATTAATTTAAAAGACAGAGAAGAGGTCATAGTTCTCATCTGTCATTCTAGGTACTAGTAAAATCTCATCTGAAACTGAATGTACAGTGCTGGCCACTTCTGTCTGATCAATGTTCAAAAAGGATTAATTGAAATAAGAAGATCAAGGAATATATAAATAGACTAATATGAAAACAGAGAAGGGAAACCTT
>NW_009259427.1:760725-763810 GCF_000687185.1 Egretta garzetta | reverse complement strand
TTAGGGAGAAGAGCTATTTTTGTTGAAGGAAAATTATAGAACACAAAAAAAGAAACTCGGATGAACTAACTATGAATGTAATTTGGCTGAATATAAACGGCTTCCAGCTACCAAGCACTATGGTCTGAAACAGCCTTCCGGTGAGAGTAAGGGGAAGTGGAAGCTGAGCTTGTCTCAAGGTGTGATTTTATAACTGAGATTCCAGAACCTTATTTTCTGCAATAACGGTGAGCTGATCTCTGCAAGCTAAGAAATACCTTTCAATCAAACATCATACTCCTAAATAGACCCATGTCTCCAAATCGTAATTAGATTCTCAAGTCTCAGAGCAATGAAATTCTCTTCATTCAGCAATTTTTTTTTTTTTTTCAGATGTTAAAAGCAAGGTCAAGAATAGGGAAAAAGAGTAAGAGAAGAAGCTCATATTGACTATTTACAAAAATGGTTATGGTCAGTTATGAGTGAAGAAGAAAGAAAAGAAACATTCACAGTTGGAAAACATAACGAATTTCACAAGTACATTGGAACGTGAGATTTACTTCAAGAGAAAAGTAAGGTTCTTTTCTGGAAAGGTGTTCATGGTTTAAGTTTTCAAAATATATTAATGATTTAGCTTAAGTCTTGTCTTCAAGTAACTATTTGAAAATCAAAGTTCCATTTGCCTTTAAAAAGATCCAGAAACTTATGTTATTCAAATACCTTAAAAAGAAACAATTTCTCATTAATGCTGCTGTCTTTCAGAGCACCTTGTAACAGGTAGAAGCTGTGAATATGAGACGCTGACTTGAAATATTCGTAATCTTTTGCCACTAATAAAAATGTCTGTTTACAGTCATTTCAACTCATAGTAGTGCAGAACAGTATACAAAGAAGAAAATTACTTGCTAAAAACTTGTACATGCCTGTATGGTACTATGGTTATTTTTCGGTCACTTAATGTGGACACCCTGGACTTTTGAGTTTCAATCTTTATCTCATGATCTGAAAGTCTAACTTCCCTTTTGAATCAATCATCAATCAGGATATGTGATTTACTGCCCAGTCATGCAAGCAATATCATTAAAATCAGTCTCAAAGACCTGAGTTTTGGACTCATTGACAAATATTATGCCCAGAAGTAGCCACTGAGACTCTGCAGTGAGTATTCTACCACCAGCATAATTTCACCTGCTGCTGAAATGCATTATGTCCTAATTTCATCCACCCTTGGACCACATTGTGTTAAACACTACAACTTAACAAAGTTACAAAGAATACCTGCAGTTTCTGCCCTCAAGTCCCTGCAATTTCAAAGTATGACCAAAAGGTAACTGGGAACTTTCAGAAATGGAACAACCTATGCAGGAGAAAACTGTCAGCTTTCATGTGCTAGACATGCAATCGAATTACCTTCTTGAGTTTGATTTCACTTCACTGGGACCAAAACAGGATGCAATCTGTAGTCGTTGAGAGAAAAGCCTCATCAGCACAATGGAATGGAAAAATAACCCTGAAAATAGAGCTGAGGTAAAAGCCCTTCCACTCCTGCTTATCCTTCCAAATGGCTGGGGGTGAGAAAGCACATGTTGCTAACTTTGTAATGAGGCACAGATTGAAAATTGCTTAAAAGCCTGTGCACAGTAACGGGGAGGATTTTACCCAGTGGCACTCCGAGAAAATTATTGTAATTGCACTTTTTAGTTATTATCAACTTGGTCTCCAGGACCTTGGTAAGTGCCATTAGACATCTGCTGTGGGACTATTCTCAGCAAGCAAAGAAGCTGCCAAGTCCTTTAAAAAATATAAATAAGTGGGGAGTACACATTGTGTTTTTTTCCTGTAGATGTGCCTCACAAAAACCATGAAGAACTTACTTGGGTTTTTTTGTAAACTTAAATATTATTATTGGGGTACGTTGGCATATGCTATTTGTTGTAATGAATGCTTTCCAGGTGAGCTGAATAGTATTTATTCTACTCATTTTAATACTTATAATAGCTGAACATCTGATTAAGGTGAATTTTCCAAACAATCCAAGAAATGTATGTTATAACTTGATAAAAGTTGAATATCCAGACTCCTCACTTCCAGAATTTAATAACTTATATTTGATTTACTTTTGCCATAGTTCTGCAGGGTCACTGCTGTAAAAAGAAAGGGAAATAGAGAGAAAATGGATTGAATCAAGAAAAGAACAGATGGATTTAAAGAAAAAGTCATTCTCTGTTCCAACAGTTAGGAATTAAATGCCCAGCTCCCGGTGTGGCGTTCACAGTACTGATCGGGTTTCAGGTGCTGATTTCACCCATGTTTTGTAAAACTGTTGTAGCTTTTCCCTGGTGGGCAGCTAAGCACCACACAGCCACTCACGTACTTCCCCGCCTCCGATCCGCAATGAGACAAGAGAAAAGGAAAGGAAGAGTAAAAGCGAGAAAAGTTATGTGCTGAGACAAAAAATGTTTAACAAGTGAAGGAGAAAAAAAAGAAAAATGAAACATGAAATGCAAAGGCAATCACTCACCACCTCCCATGGGTAGATTGATGCCCCACTGGGTCTTGAGCCAAGAGATGGATATCCTCCCTGAACCTCCCTTTTTATTGCTGAGCATGACACTATATGGCATGGAATACCTCTTTGGTTAGTTAGGGTCATCTGCCTGGTTATGTCCCTCCCCATCTTTTGCGCACCCCTGATATATTCACTGTGACGGCAGAAACATGGAAGGCCTTGATGTGAAAACACTGTTCAGCAATAGATAAACCATGAGTGTGTAAAGAGCATTGTTTTGGTCACAAATGTAAAACGTAGTGCCATACAAGATGCTATGAAGAAAAAAACTTCATTCAACCAGACAAAATATTCAGAAGGGAGAGCTCAGAGGGGCAAGACCTGAGTCCTAGGCACTCTTTCACTGGAGATCTCCCATATCCCAGGTGAGAATCCCAAGCTATTCCAGAGTCTGGTCAGAGCCTGGGTAGAGATTCTACCATCCTTGTGGAAGAATCTGGTCTGCTGCATATATGGGAATGTAAAGTGTATGGCTGCAGGAGGAAAACAATCATGAAAGAGCACAAACTCATAGTGAGGATAATCAGTCAGGATAGG
>NW_009259427.1:753966-760715 GCF_000687185.1 Egretta garzetta | reverse complement strand
CCTGCTCTTGGATTATTTCAGACTGGTAGCCAATGTTTGTTTAGCAGCAATAAGTGAAGGCTACGTGTACGCTTTTAAATTAAATGCACTGGGACTTTTCTCTGGCACTGATACTACTGGCACGGAGTGGTCAGTATCTATACTGTTAAACAGTCTTGCCTTCCAAAACAGGATGACTGCATCTAATATGCTTCTTGGAAATGGTCCGTGGCCTGCATCAACTAGTTAAGTGCCTGGGAATTGTGCTTGTTGCTCCCGACCAAAATTATGCCAGACATTATTTTAACAAATCAACAGTATAATACAGCAAGTTGCTGTCACTAAGTAGAATATAGACATAGTCAAATGGCCCAACATGCAGATACATATTTGCCTACCAGTGGCATGATTATCTGCTGTAGCTCTTTAGGATTGCCAAGTATCTGGGGCAAGCACAAGTTATCATGCCCTAAATGGACCCACCTTAGTGGAGGTTACTCTTAAACGGACCCAATTTCAACAGTTTTTAGACTACAAATGGTTTATTAAACCAGCATTGAGCA
The DNA here is from genome assembly GCF_000687185.1 of Egretta garzetta. NCBI lineage: Eukaryota > Metazoa > Chordata > Aves > Pelecaniformes > Ardeidae > Egretta > Egretta garzetta. The sequence goes on along the minus strand of NW_009259427.1, from coordinate 760,173 downwards.
AAAGACGGGAATCTTCCTTTGTAGATGGAGCCCTCCCCTTGCAATAGCCACACCATAGAAAATGCAGAGCTGGAATAGCAGGAGGACAGGGAGGGATTCATCCTTCAAAAGAGTTTTGTTCCCTCCCCATGTATGCTCCGCTGTTTGCCCAGGCAAGGTAACGAGGCAGGGCAACCATAAATAATTGCACAATGATTCTTGCAGGAAACTTTGCTTTGCTCCCCTCTGCTCTATCTTGCGCCCCTTTTCACATGTTGTTAAAACTAGGACACTACATATAAACACAGAAGTTAACTCAAACCCTCTCACAGAAGTAGGCCTTCAGCCTCCAGCTTATTCCTTGCTTTTTTTTTTTTTTTTTCCAGGAGGCCTTACCTGGGAATCAAACACAAAGCTGCTCTTCTCCATCCTTTGAAACTTGGTAAGATTGGTAAGACAAAAGGGAAAGCCTTGAAAGCAAAAGTAACTGCAGAAGAGCAGGCAGCTATTCACTTGCAAAGCAGCCCTCTTGGGCTGTTTCCTGTGCTTTTTCTTCTCGGTTTCCCCCTGATCAAAGAGCAGTCTCCACAGCCTGCATAATACATGAAGCTGAGATAGGGAACAGCATGCTCTGGCTCGGAGAGCTGGTGAGTGTGTCGGGAGACTTTGATGTCTGCATGCTCTGAATGGCTCTAATGGCTGCTCTTCTCCTCTTTGCCCCTGCATCCCTCAAACCCCTGCTCAGGAACAGAACCCTATCAACACGGTGAGGGATGACAGGAGGAAGAAAACTTGTTTAGGGACACCCGTGGAGATGGGTAAATACAGGGCAGTAACTCTGAGTGCAGCAAAACCCCTCCCCTACCACTGCAGGAAGGAAAGGGATTAGCTCTCAGTCCTGAAGTCATGCTTTATGGTAGGCTTCTACATGCTTTGAAGCACAAGCCTGAGAAATTGAAAAGGAAACAATCCTTAATCCTGCTTTTTTATGATTTAGTGATAAAGTCAAATCCACTTTGCTGTAAGTAGCTCAGCTGATTTTCAGAAGCCAGGCTCTTTCCTGAGATACAAGGCTTTGCTTATATAAGGAGAGCAACATTCTTTATTGGGGCTAGGGGAGGAGTAGGCAGTGGTGCGTGGTAGAAGTTTGGATGATCTTTGTAGAGGGCTGCCTTTTTTTTATTTCATTATTAGCATTGTTACTGTTTCTTTGCAGTATGATTCAGGTAGTGGGGGATAGAAAAAGAAGACACACGAGGAAGGAAAAGCGTTTTGGCCATATTTACCAAGACATCCTGAAAATCCATTCAACAGGTGCATTTTTTTATTTCCCATTACACGAACATTTCTTTCAGAAAAAAAAACAAACCACAAACCTACTGTTCTCATCTGTCCAGTATGAATGGTGTAGTCTTAATTACATGTCCCATCCTGCTAAAAAAGCCCACCTCCTTATTCTCTGCATGGCTGCCGAGCACACAGAAGATCTTAAAAGCATCATGCCAGTGCATTTCAGGGTCTAAGCCCAATAACAAAAGCTAACTGCAAAAGAATAGATAGCTACAAAACAATCAAAATCATGTATAAACACCATTAACAAGAATTGATCTTTTGAATCAGGAAGATTTTACCGATCCATCTTGACATTGGAGGTTTACAGGAAAAAATAGCTTTCAACAAATGTGAAGGGAAAGCGGTTCGATTAGATGCATCCCATGGTCGCTTCACTCATAAATCTGCAGTTCTACTGATGGCATTAGGCTTATATTATTCATTCTAGAGAGAAGGATATTCAAGATGACTAATTAAAAAATAAGTTTGTCTTGGTTAAATAATACCACCTTTGCTAGTAATGTCTGTCAAAATATTTAAATAAATAATGAAAGGGGAGGAATTAAATACATGGCATTTTACTTGCCTGAGAGCAGTCTAGCAGTCTACATTTAGGAATAAAATAAAAGGTTGAGGTATTAAGCATAAATATGAACATCCTGAATTTTCACATGTTAGCAAATGATCTTTATTAAAAAAAAAAAAAGAACACAATTATCTGCTTATTTTCATTTTATAATTCACAAGGACCTTAGACCAAGATTTCTTTCCTACGCAGGAAGCAAAGCATTTCAAATTTTCCAAAGCACTGAGTATCCAACAACCCTTGCTAATGTAATATGCAATTTCTGGAGTCGCCAAACAACCCAAAATGAAGTGAAGCAGTATCCCTTCATCTAAAAGAGGAGATAAGACTTAACTGCAGATTAGGCCACACTAAATATCGCCACCCACCAAGAGCAGTTAGTTCAGGGGCTGTACTAGTCTTTATGTTAAACCATTAGCATCATTATTTTCTCACTATGACTGCCTTTCTCCTATCCATATCCTCCCGTTATACCTTTCCAACTTAATCGGGACACACAATACAGAGTGGCCACAGCAGAGGATAGAGTTCCACCTTGGTAGATGTTCTGCCTCCCTGTAACAACTAAGAGCTTGTTCCAGAGCGATATTGGTCTCATAATCAGAAACAGTCTCCTACATTAATTCAGTTATCTACATATTCATTTTTTCAGCCATTAATTATGCCTTTTCTCATCCCTTGTTTTGCAAGGACAAACAAAATCTCCTTCAATCTTTGATATAACAGAAGTGACCAAATCTTGTTGTCTGCTTCAGGATGGTCTGAGCTGAAACCTAGGTGACATTGAGTAGCACTCTACTGTTAAGAAAGAAAACAAATGCTCCACTGACAAGAAATAAAACAAATGCAGAATGATTATTCTTTAATATCACTACAACCAGATAGTTGTAACAAATATATATGTAGAAATGTTTTATAACTGGAATGTGTTAATTTCTGAGCCAAAGCTAACTTCAGGGAAGAACTTCAGTCTCTGCCTGTAGGAAAATTGGAATCATAGAATCACAGAATATCTCAAGTTGTTGACCCATAAGGATCATCAAGTCCAACTCCCTGCTTCTTACAGGACTACCTAAATTAAACCATATGACAAAGAGCATTTCCCAGACACTCCCTAAACTCTGACAGGCTTGGTGCCATGACCACTTCCCTTGGGAGCTTGTTCAGTGACCAGCAACTGACTCCATGAAGAACCTTTTCCTAATGTCCAATCTGAACTTCCCCTGATGCAGCTTCAGCCCATTTCCTCCTGTCCTGTCACTGGTCACTAAAGAGAGGAGATGAGCACCTTCGCCTCTGCTGCCCCTCTCGAGGAAGTTGTAGACTGTGATGAAGTCACCCCTCAGCCTTCTCTTCTCCAAGCTGAACAGGCCAAGTGACCTCAGCTGCTCCTCCTAAGTCTTGCCCTCGAGGGCTTTTACCATCTTCATCGCCCTCCTCTGGACACCCTGTAATAGTTTGACGTCCTCCTCATCTTGAGGTGCCCAACAGTGCACACAGTACTCGAGGTGGAGCTGCACCAGTGCAGTGCAGAGTGGGACAATTACCTCCCTCAACTAGCTAGCTACGTTGTGCTTGATGCACCCCAGGACATGGTTGGCCCTTTTGGCTGCCAGGGCAGACTGTTGACTCATATTCAACTTGTCACCAGCCCAGCCCCCCAGATCTCTTTCCACAGGGCTACTCTCCAGCCTCTCATCCAAAAATTACTTATCTTTTCTGTAATATGTATTGTTAGATTACATCATCAGGTCAGTATCTTCTCCATTTTATGAATGGAAATTATGTGGGAAAAGGCAATAAAGAAGTTTTCTCATAGTTATACAACAAAATAGAACCATGCATTTGACAAACAGCATGCACTAAGCCTATGACCTAATCCCTGGTCTATTCATCTAGGTCCTGGCACCTTCTTTTCAAAATACAGAGAAAATCTGCAATTCAATGGAGAACTGTATACCACATAAAAATGCATTTTCACTGCATATTTGATTAAAATATAAATTATTATCTTTTCAGGTAGGTGTCAATATATATAAAAAGAAGAAAATGAACATTTTTACTTCTACTTTTGACAGTACATGTGTACGAACAAAGAATGCTATACTAATAAAACAAGGACAAGACTTAGGAACTTTTGTTTCGAAGACTTTAGCACAGTCCTTTCATTGCCATTGCCTCTATGTTAATGTCTCGGCAGCTTTCTGGATTCCAGGCTTGCATTGTGCTGCCTGTACTATTTCTGGCACCTTCTTTTCAAAATACAGAGAAAATCTGCAATTCAATGGAGAACTGTATACCACATAAAAATGCATTTTCACTGCATATTTGATTAAAATATAAATTATTATCTTTTCAGGTAGGTGTCAATTCTGTGAAATGTCAAAGACTTTTTTCTTTTTACAAGGCTTTTAAACATTATCACAGCAGAACTGCTGTTTAATTAACATTCCCTTTACTGTCACTCAGACAAACAGAAGGATTAAAACATCAATTAAATGGTGATTATGACACTGTGCTACTTCCCAGAATCTGAAATTAAATGCTTAAGAATAAACTTTTATGAAAGAAGCTGCTGAGGAACTGTTTGAGGAAGCAGTCCTGACTTTAATATAGGTTTGCATTGTGCTGCCTGTACTATTTCTGTGCTACACTAAAAGAAGTCAATTGCTCTTCCTCCAGAATTTTACATCAACTTCTGTTCAGATTTGATAAGTGCTCTCTCATTACACGTATCGGTACTGCATGGGTGACTGGGTGTATGGTAATTTTTTTCTTGCTGGAATAAAACAGGGCTGTGTTCTGAGATGTGGATATGATAATGAAGGGGTGGTGCCTGCAAGTTCTTCCATGTTTTCACTCCGTCCACACTGTGTCTGATAACTGTGAGAAAACAAATCATTTGGAAGTCTCTGCCTCAATTTTCTTTGAAAAGAAACATTGCTGTGGACTTGTTAAGTTTATAAAAAGAAATATGCCTTAGGGAAGAGTGGCTGGAGTCAACGACTTTAACATCCTAAGTCTAGCACAAAGATCCAATTCTCAGAACCAACTGTGAGTCTAAAACAGGGGAAGGATAAACAACTGGTGTGGAGGGAAGACTCAGGAGGAGAGCATCTAGTCCTGTGATTCCTGTAGGGATTTTAATGACATAAATAAATGAGTCAGAGGTGTTGCTACCACAGATCCTCCCTAAGGGAATGGCCAACCCTGAGGAACTTTAAAGGAATGCATGCGTTCTTTTTTCCTTGCCAACACAATTCATGTGCTTGGTATTGTGTTTCCATAGCAACACAAATTTACTTAATGAGACAGTTTGCACAAAAAGAGGCTAAGGGCTCCAACTCTTTGAATACGCTGATGTAGATAACTGCATCAGCCATCCAGCATCTACTACACAAGGATCAACAGGTTGGGTAAATATGGATAAAAAACCTGTAGTTCTTTCTCATGTTGCTTCAGGTAAGTGAAGCTATGAATTCCCCAGGTATTTAGTATTTAGCATTCAGACCATACCAGGACCCAAAGATGCCAACACCGCCGGCATGCGGTTACACGATGTGCAAAGGAGTGAAGGGGAAATAACACCTCCTGAAGGGTTTTGAGGAGCTGGAAGGGGAAACTACTATCACTCTGTGGTCTATTGTTGGAGGCCAAATTTAGCTAAACCATTCTTACAGGTGCACAGACACAAACTCATATATGCACATGCACACTCATGTGAGCAACACAGAGAACAAAGCACATTCAAGAAAAGAAGAGGTTAAGAGAAAAGTGGTCTGCTTAGTGTTGAAACCTGTCAAGCTACATGGAGCCTCTGGTCATTTTTAGAAGGGGCCATGACTGTAGTTACAGACAAACAGGCTCCCACATGGCTTGGGTTCATTTTCTTTTTCTGGAACATTTTCAGGTTTTTTTCAAATGACAGAGGTTGCTCTCTAGCAAAACAGGATCCCACAGCACACAAAAGGGTGAAAGTAAGCAAAGACTTCAGCTGCTATCTGAAAACACATAGGCTGAAGAATTTAAGGGAAATAATTTACATACCTAAATTACCATTTGCCTGTGAAAAGAGAGATAATTACCATGCTCAGCTGAGCATGGATGATTGAAATATGTTAAATTCTAATTTTTTTTTGGTTATTGTATGACAAATAATGTCCCATAATGTCATAAAAAGGTTTTGTGTCAACAAGAGTTCTACCTGCCTTCTACTCATGGAAATCAATCCTTTTGATCAATGCAGAACAGATGTGTCCATGCCTGAAATCATCCCTAAATCCATCTGCATGGGTTACCTATTTCTCCTG
>NW_009259427.1:714775-753946 GCF_000687185.1 Egretta garzetta | reverse complement strand
GAAGTGACTGTGAAGAACGAGAGAGTCACAAGCATTATCAAGAAAGTAGAATTTCAATTTCCCTGGGACAGAAAAGGGAATCTGATTGTATAAGGGCCTGACCTCTCATCCTATTTATTTTTAAAATAAAATACTCACCCTCAGAGACTGTTATTTCTTGTATTTGCTGCCACTACCACCTGGCAAAAGAGTGATTATTATATGCAGAGAAATTTCTGTTTGATCTGATTTCAGTGTGGTAGCATGAGTAGCAAATATATGGATAACACAGACTATTAAAATTAGACAAACAAAAGCAAAAATTAACAAGTTTTCCCCTAAAGTATCTGGCCAACCTTTCCTTTTCATGACTCACTGTTCTTCCCATTTATTCATACCAAGCACAGACCAAAGCCAGTATCAGGGACCTGTTATTCCATACACTGATGCATAATCAGTTTTATCCAGTTCCCACTGAACCAATGTTCTTGACTTTAAAACCATCATTATGCTTGTCATGAAAAGGAGCATTTGTGTGTATCCTTGCATGACTCTGGTGAAATGGGCAGAGGCGTCCGATCTAATGCTGATAAAGTATTTGCTTGTCACGGATATCTTCAGTTCTTTTCTTTTGCACTGACAGAGTTTATGCCTGCTTCCTCTTCTCTCTCCCACCGGCAACCTATTTTTTACCTAAGGGTATTTTCCAGGGTACAAGATGGGAACATGGGTATTAATCAGAAGAGGTGTCTCTTCCTGGGGATCTGGGTCTGAAGACATGGAAGGAAAGAAGAGAGACATAAAACCCTGGATGGGTCTTTGATTATCTTTCTCTTCCTATTTTTTCATTGGGTACTAATTCCTTTCCACTGGATTGCTGAGTTTTCAGCAGCTTGATTTTCCTTTCTAAATGAATTATAATGAATGCTGGGTCTTCTGGTAACAACTGGCCCAATTCTGTCTACAATGTGAGTCTAAATCTGTAATTGCATTAATGGTGTCCTTTTCTTTGTTCACAATATGCTCTTTCCTCAGTTTTAAATAAAAAAAGCTCTCTGGAATTCCTTTCTTCTTAAACTTTATGTATTCATTTCTCTCTCTTTCTCTCTCTTTCACACTTGGCTAAATAATTATAATTCCTTCCTTCTCTGTCATTGGTTTTCTAATTCTGAGAAGCTTCCAGTCCATCTACAAAATTTTAGCTCAGCAAGGATGTGTTGAAGCGTATAACCATCATCTCAGTACTGCCTACACCTTTTTATAGATGGAGGTCTCTACCCTTGCTGTCTGTTTTAGCTATCTATTATGGTCACCTCTTCTTTCTAAAAGGGGCTTGCAAGTCCATCCTTGTAGAGTCCTCTAATATGGTCCTAGTTAACCCATGATACTTTACCTTGTTTAATTATATACCCATTTGCTATAAAATTCCTTGGTGATTTCAGTGGCAGCAATGCTCTGAAATGCCAATTCCACTCAAATATATGGAAAATAAATTCTGCCTGGGACTTAATAAAGGCAGCATGCCATTTTTTTTTTTTTTTTTGTCTGTTACATGCTTTTTTGTTTTAATTTCCCCATATCAACAACTTTCTTTAGGGAAGTCATTTGCTCTTGGTGATTTCTTTTTCTCACATTTTCTTTCTATTCCTCTCCATCTTTCATTTTATACTATCTTAGGACTCAAGGAATAAAGAGTGTCCTTTACCACCCCAACACAGCATTCTAGGAGAGATGTGTAGGTTTGAATTCTATGGTGTAACTGAAATGCATGTATATGTATACACTGTACTGTACATACTGTACTATTCTTGAAGAAAAGATTGGAAAAAATAAAGATAGGGAAATGACAAACATAAACATCTGATTTGAGTTTACATGGATATTTTGAAGATATTTTGATCTAAAACCATTGCTGGTCTGTAACAGGGTAAAAAAAAGCACTGAGACTAAAAACTAAGGTCTTTTCTGCATTCTTGATGCATATCAGTTCATGTTGCTGCCTTCCATTAAGTTCTGTATAACTGCTTCCAAGTTGCTGGTAAAGAGTCTGAATTAGGGAGAGTTGTACTGCTGCTCAGATGCAATTCAGTCTGGCATCATAGCTGAAAATGAGGATGAGTTGTATGAAAAGCAAGACTTAGGCTACTTAATGCCCTCTTTCATGAGCTATCAAAGTGTAAAGAAATTGTAGTATTTGTAGTATTTGCTCGTTCTGGGCTGAAGGTGTTTCCTATAAATGTAGGTAGAACAAATGAGACAAGGTATTGATGGTGTGAGTACATAAAAGAACTTATTCATGCAGTCTGAATGTGTCAGAGACAATTCCAAGTACATCTCTATTTTTTCCCAAAGAATAAGTAAAAGTATAAGTTTTGTAACTGTAATGGCACATACAATCTTAATGAGCTCAAACAAAGGCAGCAACCTTTTTGAATGTATTCTCCTGTGAATAAACTGGGAATGTAACAAAACCATTGCTAATTAGACTAACAACATTCATCTTAAATGGCTCCGAAGAGGGTTTCTTTTCAAAAAATGGATTTGATGATCCAAAGGTACTGCATTATTGAAAGGACCATTATTGTTCCAGTCATAGAAAGAGATTCTCTATTTACTCAGGTTTTTACTTATTTACAGTTTCACCTTCTTTTTTTTTTTTTTTTTTCCTTTTTTTTTCCCTTTGTAATTCATGCTCCCACTCAGGTCAGTGGGAAAGGATATGAGTGATAGCATTCTGGCATCTTTATACATGTGCCTTTATATATGTACCTCAACCCCTCTATAGAGCATATTAGGCAGCTGCACACACTAGCAGAAATGTGAACTAAAGACCAGTGCCCTGCCTAGATCCTTCTGTTTTAAATATTTGGGCTCTTACATATGGTTGCTGGATGACCATGAAGAGTGGGATTCTTCTCACCTAACATCCATTTAAAGATGTGGGGGTTTAGTATAAACTAGTGCAGGGTTCATCTCATCCAGTGCTGTGTTTACAGTGCAGGCGTCTCCATCTGCGCAAGGAATCTGCGTTGTTGTTATACTTAAAAAAGATAATTTAATATAATCAGTGAAGTTTAGGAGGCCCCTAATATCTGCTGACTTTTTTGGCCACACAGGGAGCATAGTGTGACTTGATCATATGGAGATAGCAGTATGGTACACACACACATTCATTCAGTAGATGCCACCTAGGTGTCTAGGATTCCTCAGCAGTCTGTGAGAGATGGAGAGATGTTCCTCCAGAGGGTGAATCTGATATGGACAACAGGTCAGATGAATCACTCACTTAAATTACTATCTTAAATGGATATCTAACTCTTCAAGTCATGCTGGTGGAGGCAGTAGGCAAAATGGCACCCCTCTGAACCCAACACACCTTCTGTGAAAAAAAAAATTTTTCTTTCTCATTAGGGCATGATAGCATGACTTGCATCTCATCAGGGCATGATAGCATGACTTGCAAGCTACTAACCACTAGTCAGCTGTGAGGATGAGAAAGAGTTCGTGCCCAGACCTGTGAATGCTAATTAGTATGACTCTCCCAAAAGAGAATTCGATAACCTGCAACATGGCACTGCCTGCCTTTCACTCAGAGAGACCTTCAGGGTGCAGAACAGCGGTGGCAAACCCCAGGCTAAGATAGGAGTGGGAATGTCTGGGTCTGAGTTTCGGTCTTTGAGCTGCTCCACCGCTGGCTTGCTCTGACTGCACAGTTTTAGTCCCCCCTCCCCTAGAGCTTATGGGGGATTGCTGATTTACAAGAGTGTGCAGAGAGGCCACATTCAGTCCCTTATCTTTTGATTAATACAGAAAGCAACAAGTCAAAGCACAGGCATAGAGGAATCAAGTGCCCTGTATTTTAGAGAAGTGACTTCATCTCTGCAGACACGTTTCACACCCACTGCTCCAAACACAAGTGTTATCTCACTCAGTTCCATGACAGCACATTCCTCTCTTGAAACCTGACATGAGTGCTTTGAGAAAGGCAGGGAACAACAGTTACTGAGCACAGACGTTACACTCAGGGATAAGAACAATATGTGTCACAGTCACAGAGCTGATATGCTTACAGACATTTGCCTACCAACCTATTAGTCTGATGTTCTTTCTGAAGAGCAAACAGAAGGTGGCACCCCATCAGAAAACCCTAGATAATCCCAAGTCCCAAACCCTTATAATCTTGATAACTCCCTGCCTCAAATCCTCACATAACAGATTTGCCACTGACCTTGACAAAATAGGTGGAAGTATGGGAATGGAGGTTGTGTGGGGCAGGGGGTAGGGTCTGGTTCTCATTTTAGACTTCAGATAGAAAATCAACTGTAAAAATCTGCAGGAGATACAGACAGACATTTATCTCTATACATCTATTCACTGGGGACAGACACAATCTGATCCATATTGGGAAGGAAAAGAGAAGGCAATTGGTGTGTTGCTGCACGGCCTTGGCCACAACACAAAGCAGTACAACACCTCATGCAGACATGATCCTCTCCAAGATCTCATACCGGTACATTTTCACCTGGCCCAAATATGGACCCTGTAAAGACAAAGTCAGGCAGCCTATATCCAAAGGCTGTGGAAAACCTAGATATGCAAATCCCAGATACCTGAACACCAGTGTGGGTTCTACCTTCTCTGTCCTGCAAAGGCAAACTGAATCCTTCCTGATGTCTCCATGTCACGGCAGGTCAGTTAGTTTGTAATTGGCTCTAATTGGTATGATGACGTACTTTACCCACAGGCAAATGGCACTCAGAATGGTGTGAAATTCTCTCCTGCTTCTGAAAAAACATCAGAGCTTTCAAACTGATCTTTACATCCAGCAAGACCCACTGATCAGGATAATTGAGAGGCTTTTTTTTAGATGCACATAGCCATTAAAACCCAAGCCCACTGTGTAATAAATTATACACATCGGGGTGCATGAATCCTGATTCCACAGGATCTTTAGAGGCTATAGGACCGTGGTTAGCCTTTGTGCATCACATATAGACATAATTTCCCTTCCCGAATCATGCGAAGAACAGTTAGACCCTGCAGCAGCTCCTTGCTGTAGCCATGTGCTATCCCTTACACAGGCCTTTCAGACAGTCTTCCAGGAGGGCATTTACTTTCTGCAGTCTTGGGCAACAAATGGTGAGGGGAGAGACAGAAAGCAAGTCCCTGGATATATAACTCCAGGCTTTCTTTGATCATATCCTAGTTTTTCAACTTGATTTCAAGCTAAAGCTGTAGCTGTTTTAAGATTTAAAGAAAACAATGCTGCAAAAAAATAATAGTAAAGGAAAACAATATTAGGAGTACAAGATGGCTTTTAGGGTCATAAAGTCCAGTCCTCAAACTCACAGGAAACAATGCAATTAATGTTTGGTCCACAGAACATATACTTCAAACCTTGGGGCATAAAATACTTTCAAACAGTCTACGTGAAACTTAAATTTTATAGTGAAAGACCAAAATCTCCAAATATGATGTGTCAAAGAAAAAAAAAAATACAAGAGATGTTGGGCATTGCCACTACACTCACCTCCTGCAAAAGCCAGCAATGATTTAGGAAAAATTCGAGTGTGATTCTAGAAGCAAACCATACTTTGCAGGTCTGCAGAGCTTTGTCCCACAAATTCCCTTCTTCCTGCAGCCTGAGAATAATTTCAGCCATGAGTGTGTGTTGAAGAAATACCATCTAGATTCTGGAGGAATTTCCGTATCGCTCCTGTCATCAGCACATCCCACCCTGAACCCCTGGGTAAACACTAAAGTGTCAGAGGGAAACAAACAAAGCCCACCAGTAATTAAAAACAGAAAGAAATAATGAGCAGGGAAAGGAAAAGAGGCAGACCTTTTTGCCCCAACTCTTGGAAGTCATTAGGGGAAACTGCAAAACATGAGGTGCAGAATAAATACAAATCAAGAAAAGAGCACCCAGGTCTCCTTTCAGACCTTTGATGCAAGCATACTGGTACAAACCCCTGCAGATCTTCTTTCAAGACCTACCATTACTATTTTTTATTCAAGAAAATGAGAACACTTTTGCACCCCATTTCATTCCCTCAGCTATAAGAAGGCACAGAAATGTGTCAACCAGCGTACTCCTTCAGCAGCTGGAATGAATGATTTGCTTGGAGTCGGGTTTCATAATAGGGCTTTGCCTTCTCATTAAAATAAATCACAGAAAGTGTTGTCACTGCATGCTCCAGGCTTAAAAAGAAGTCCTCAGGTAGTTATTCATATCTTAAGGGACAGGCGTGAAGGAAAACTCTGAACAGCAGAGTACAGAGAAAAAGCTTCACAATGGGAGTGAGAATAAACTTTCATTGTACTTACTCTTGAAAATTCAAATTCTGGGTTGTATTAAAGAATTCCTGAGATTTTACATACATTTGGTTATGTTGCCATAGTGAAATACTTCAAATGATCATGCATATATATATATAGCTGTCATTTGGGATTGGTTACTCCGTGTGTGTGTGTTCACATGCCTTTTCGCCTGTTTGGAAATAGATTAATGAAACACAGCCTTTGGGAATCAGGTTGTTAAATTTTGAGGATTCAACAGATATTTATATGTGCTGCTGGGGACATACAGATGCATATATTCACAAATATCCATATATATGTGTGTGTGTGTAATACAGGTGAATATATGTACCAGGAATATTCAAGGGCATCACAGGACCAGATTCATTACTTTCTCCCATTCCTGTAGGTGCTAAGCAGAGCACCCTAAAACTTCACCTGCTGATCTCTGGGTTTCCTTTTTTCCCAGGCTCTGGATACTGTCTCCTCACCTTTGCTCCCACCTCCCTGTCAGGAGTGTCTGCGGACTCTGCCTGCTGCTGGGACAGGTCACCATGATGCCACAGAGACATTATTAAATATTGTACAGGATGGTTAATTCCTGGGGAAGACCCTGAGCATTGCAGCTCTTGTATCACTAGATGGCACTATTAACTTAAAGTCATGGCACACTTTCCCAAGAGCCTCTCCCCAAGCCTCAGACATAGAAAAGAAAGAGCAGACGGTCTCTCTGGGGAGAAGAAGGGGGGGCAGAGGGGACACAATGGCAACATAATCAACATTTTTAATTTTTTCAGGTCCTTAAACAGTCCCATGTCTGAAAAAAAAGTGTCCAGGACTGCTAAAACCACAACAGCAAAAGCCCCAGGCTAATTTGGCTCCAATTTGGACGATGCTCACAAAAAAAGTCTGAATTGCATTTGAGTCTTAGGTGGGCCGGCTCCATTCTCAGCCCATGACCACGAGCCCGTGGAGTGTTAGTGCCTGTGGCAAAGGGATAAACACAGCATAAGTTTTCTCATTAAATTGTTATTGTCCTTAAAGCCTCAAAGCCTGTGGGATCAGCCCTGCGTCCTTTTCTTTGTAGCAATGAAAAAACAAAAAAAGTACTTGTTAGGGAAATCACAGTTAATTAAATTATGGTCTGAAAGAAGCAGCAGTTTCCTGTCTTTAGTGAGCTGATATTATCTGCCTTTTACGGTCAGTTAGTGAGAAAAATTATGTGCTGGTTCTTGCAGGATCCTTGCCAGTTTGGGTCAGAAAACAAGGGGATGCATCAATTTGTTCATGTAATTATGTGTGCTGCTGATCTCCCTCTGGTTGACTGTGCTCTCCCTCTGCCTTTGTAAGCCAAATCTGTACGCACATTCAGTCTCTCCTTGCCTGCTCTGCAGTGTTGGACTGGTGCTGGGGTCAGTGTAGCTGCGACACGGGTGTGAGAGTGCTCTCCTAGCCCCTGGGGTGGCAGTTTCTCAGCACTGAGGAGCGAAGGGCCAAGGCAACCTGCTCCAGGCACATATAAAGTCAGCAGCAGACTGCTGGGAGAGGCAGAAAACATTGCTTTCCTGTAGCAGCCCAGAAATGGCAGACTGGATGCTGGTACCTCTTTCTAATGGTGGTGGTGGTGATAATATAGGTTTGACATATTTCTGAAGAGCTTTGTGTTGAGTCCAATGCTCACTGCCCTCTTCTAGATGGACACCAGTACCAGACACGTCTTCTCTTTTCCTGTCACTGCCAAAAACCAGTAAAATTCTGTCAGAAATTATGTATGAGCTAATATATTGTGCTGCTCTAAATAATTCTGGTACCCTCTGAAGTCTCAGAGATTATTAAACTGATGTGTATTCCTGGTGAGGGCAGAGCAAAGGTGAAATCACTACTCAAGGATTCAGCACAAGGAAATGAACGTTGGGCACCTAAGAGATTCAGGTTCCCCAGCTCTTAAATTAATTCATGACCCTGCATGAGACGCTTGGACACCATGCACAGTGAAGATGAATAGGTAGGAACATAGAAATGGACATGCAAAAGACATTATCCTGAACAGAGAAAAGCAAAAGCCGAGTGCCGAGAAGGCCATTGAGAATACAATTCTTTCAAAGATTTAGGAGGTTAGCTCCAGGCTTCCAGACACTTCCATCTCTTCTCAGGATTCACTTATTTTGACAATTCAGCATCCAAAACAGTCTAACAAACTGCAAGGAAGGCTCAATTTCCCTCCTTTCCATGTCTAGCAGATGCAAGATACCAGTAATGCTGGAGTCCTGCTGTGCCTTCTCATCGAGAGAAAGACCTTTACGAAGTGGTTAAGACTCACCTTGTGAAAGATGGAATGGAAATTCAATTACTATGTAAATATTTTAATACAAAATTCAAGAGTTTCAATGAAACAACTGAGTTTCCTTTGTCCTCCTGCCCTCTCCCCCTCCCTTCCCTTCAGGATACTTCGTTACTTGATGATTAAGGCTTAATCTTAGGAGATTAAAGATGGGATATTGAAGTATACTTGGTCCTTCTCCATCCAAAATACAATAAAGTCTGAGTGAAGAACACTGTGTGACAGTGAATTTCTTATGGGAGGAATATAAAAGGTATTATATGAAGGTCTTTATTTGCCTTTTTTTTTTCTTTCTTTTTTTCCTGAAAGAAAGCTCCTTGATTCTGACATGTTGGAGGTTTTGTGCTATTTCTGTTGAATTCTGCAGACCACACCTTGAGCAATATGTGAGGAAGTGAGTGTGTGAGGGAACGAATAATAAAAAAACCAAAAAGGTTTAATAAAATGTGACAATATTGGCGTGGTAATGGTACTAGCCAATAAAGAATGGAGAATGCATAATTGATGATGAGTGCTTGTTGGTAAGCGCTAATTCTGAGATCTCACTGTGATGGAAAAACACTTTTCTTACAAGATACCAGGTGTGGGGGAGAGTGGGTTTTTAAGAGGCACGTTTAAGAAAAGCTTTAAGCAGAAGAAAGCATTTTTTTTCTTTTTTCTTTATTATTTTTGTTTCTCTCTGTCCCTTGTACACACACCAAGACATATACAAAACTGTGGTGAAAACAAAAAATGACTGTTATCTGCCCATTTCTAATTCTTGACAGATTTTCCCCACTTCTTGTTCCGCTGTTGTTGCAGCCAAAGTCTTCTGACACTTTTGTATTGCTGTGACACCTGCCAGGAGAGGGGAAGC
Organism: Egretta garzetta; assembly: GCF_000687185.1. NCBI lineage: Eukaryota > Metazoa > Chordata > Aves > Pelecaniformes > Ardeidae > Egretta > Egretta garzetta. The sequence continues at coordinate 744,470 of NW_009259427.1, read as the reverse complement.
AGGGAACAAATCCTGCTTTTCCCTTCCACACATCTGAAGTCAGTTGTTGCTTTAGGAGTGTGCAGCTGCTGTTCACGTGGCAGGCCAAATCAGCCTGTTTTACCTTCCTCCCCTAGAAGTCGTCACCCTCATCAGAGCTGCGATGCCTGCTTTCAGGTTTATGCTGACTTTTGGGTATGTTTTTCTTCAAATTGGGTCAGGTCAGGGGTGGCAACTTTCAAGAAGAAAGAATGCACTGCAGAAGGTGGAATGCATTAACGCCCTGGGTCAGTTGTCAGCTCTGAACATTTTCTTGAACTGTCAATTCTGTCTTAGGAGGGTGAATTACATTTCATTTTTTGTGGTTGATTGAAGATTGATTTAATAAACCAGCTACATCTGTGAATGGACCAAAAAAAAAAAAAAAAAAAAAAAAAAAAAACAACCATCAGCATGTCCAGATTTCCCATTCCAGTCCTGCAGCATCTTTTATCAGAACTCCAGGTAGGAACCTCTCTGTTTAGGGTTGTGCGTAATTATTTTGCCACAGATACCACTAAACATACAATAGTTATGTGGCTCTTTCTTTCTATAGAAACTCAGCTGATAGCTTATAACGGGTTTTGCAGGTAGAATAGACAATGCCGTTCATACCTGTACATCTAGGTTGGAGGAAGGAAAGGGAGGGAGGGAGGAAAGGAGGAGGGGAAGAAGGGAAAGCAGGAGGGAAGCGGGGGGGGTCAAAGAGAGAGGAAGAAAGAAAGACTGATTTATGTAGTACAGTATAATTTTGTGTACACTAATTTAAACACAAGAGTATTTAATCTTGTTTCTGGGAAATGATGATTTAAGTCAGATCTGGTACTTGTTCAAGGGTGACAGCCTGGTTTTTCTCAGGCACAGGAACAAGACAGAAAGCAGCCGTGTGACAGCTGTTAATCCTCTACTAGAAGGCATCCAGATGCTATGGTGACAGGGCTGGCATAGACCCTGTGGAAAAGAGAAGGAAATAACCCTAGAGGAAGTGTGCCTAGAGGATACGGTGCAGCAACAGTGGAGGTTTCTCACCGTGCTTAAGCTAGTAGCAAAGCTTTTATTTCCACCCACAACACTAAAATCCGCTGGAGCAATAAGTAAGAGTTTAATGTGCACTGTTTTTTATGTTAAAAGAAGGCATCTGAGCCACCTTTTCAGAGTCAGTAAGCTTAATGTTCTAGGAGTGAGGTTCACTGAGCCATGTAAATGCCTAACTTTTATGTTTCTTGCCATGTAGGGGAATGCATGAACTAGGCATCAGAGGCCTAAAATTGCTGTACAGTGAGGGAAGAACTAAGTCAGCTAATAGAAAGGGATGACATGAAAGCCATCCCTTGAGTATATAAGGTATCTTTGACTTAAATTAACTGGAAATTCCTTGTGGGAGAATCTGGCCAGGGTTGCCCAGTTTACTAATCCAAGTTCCAGAGCTGGGAACAGCCCAGGGATGCTCAGCTCAGCCAAGATGGTGGCAGTTCTGGGACAAGTGTGGCAGAGCAGGGCCAGGCACAAAGCGTTTGGGATGGGATCGGTCTTGAAATGTGGCCTGGACTTCCACTCTAGATAACCATCTGGTATCTAACTCTCCTTTGGAGCAGGCATACTACAGGGGTGACGTGAAGTCACCTGGGATAGGGATATTTGCTAGACCAGTCCATTTGTGTAAAGTACTGACACATGATGTTCAAATCATAGACACACATAAAACGCTGCCACCGCAAGGCACCATCGCTCCTGCATTTCCTCAGAGGCAACCGTGGTACAGGCTGTACTTCAGAACAGGTTTTGGAAACCTCCTAGTTAAACCCTGGTCTGCATGAAAGAGAGCCAAGATAACCTGCCTTTAGTCATGTTTTCACATTATCTTATGTTATTATTGATTAACAGGAAAAGAAGACCCAGCATTGTGCTCCCATTCCAGTGGCTCTTCTGACAAGATAAATCAGAGCCCCCTTCCATAGCATGGTGGAGAGAAGATGAGGAGGGGGAAAGGGAAGGATGGGGAGAGAGCAGGAAGGTGAAATGAAGCCACATTGCAAAGTGTAGTTTTTACCTTCATTCTGAAGGTAACATCCAGAATTACCTTGAAAAACCTTTGCATGCAAATGATTTAAATTGTATCAGATGGGTTTTGTTCAGTTGGCTGGAGGGGGTATTTAAGAACAGAAATGACTGAATAGATTTCTTTCTATTTCTAAATTAAATAACTGCTTATACTTTGAGAGTTTTGTGGGGGTTTTGTTTTGTTTTGGTTTGGTTTTTTATAGCATAAAGCATCTAATGCAAGATTAGGGGATTATTATTGCAGGGAACAGATGTACTGATTTTATTCACCAACCAGGAGTGTCCCAGATTGTCTTGTCAGTGACCTCAATCCTGAATTGCCGTGATTAATTCGTGAAAGGAATGTGATTCTATCTCTGTGCTTGCCAGAAATGTCCTGAAACCTACCAGTCCACTGGGACCAATCCAAAATCCTACTTGCAACACTTGGTCTATTGGACAACCCATACATCCCAGATTTTCCTAACTGAAATTTCAAATTTCATTTTGTCCCCACTTCTTTAACAATCTTGTAAACCCTATCCAACTTGACTCTTAACTCTTTTTTTTTTCTGATCTCCTGTTTCAACATCTTATTAAAACTATAACGGTGCTGGAAAAGGGACCAGGTTTCCTTTGATGTATACTGGGATGTATACACACTTTGCCTTTGATGTATACTGGGAAAAACAGTGAGCTCCACCTGGGTTTATGAACACCATATTGTTTAGCTTAAGGCAAAAAGAGGGAGTCACAAAACAGCGTATCTTTGACTCATATCCTGTAATGTCTCTCAGATAATACTGCTTGTGGTTCACCACCAAGTCATTTTTCACCTACCCACCAGAATAATGAATACAATGTGCAGGAGTTTGGGACTGGAGCTGCAACACATTGGTGAATATGTACAGATTACCCTTGATTTGGAGGCATCTCTGAGCCACCATCTAGATCAGGACTGACAGATGTTGGTGTGCTAACTCCATATCAGGGGGAATCTAATACTTGGGCAAAGATGAAAGATGATAAACACCTGAAAACGGCAGAATGAAAGTGATGGCAGATTTAAAAAGAGAGAGTGTGGTAAGGTCATTGAGGGCAAGTGCCAGCAAGCATTCAAGCAATGCATCCAAACCATACATTCAAATAAGAAATACCAATAGCACTGTGTAAGGCAAAGAGACCTCAAAGGCCAGAAGAGGACTAGATCAAGTAAGAGATCAATCCAATTGGGTTACAGATAGGGTTAAAAACTGGAGAACAGCTTTGTTAGAGGCACCATTTTAAAGGATGGTGCCCAAGTCAGAGGCACAGAAGACATTCACATGGCCAGCAGATGGCTTGAAATCCAGCACGTTTGACAGATGAACTGAGGCAATGGCATCAACAAAGAACCTTACTTACAGAGTCACATAAGCACCAAGAGGCTGTGAGGTGCTCAGTGGAGCATTGCTTTAACTGTAATGTTCACAGAGGATTTTAAAGTCAGGCTTGAATCCTTGGGGCACCAGTTAAGTTGCCTACTCTTCTTACCCAGCATTGCTGAGAGGTTTTTGGAGGCAGGACAAGACCCTGGCTTGGCTTCATTCTTCCTTCTTGTCCTTATCCCCATTTCCTTGTTCCAGGATGATCTCTAAATAAGATTGATGCTGGAGCTGGGGAAGGGAAGAAGGATAAGGAGAATCCCTCTCTCCTTGTTTTTCATTTCTGGTCTTAGGCATGAGCTGTGCTGCTGGCAGACCTAGACAAGGACAGTTTTTCTCAGACACTACAGTAAACTCACTACCCCTTCTATTGCTGTAACAGAGATATGTTATCTGTGTCTAAACTTCAGGGTCTTATTGAGACTTCAAGGTCACAATCAGCTGTGGCTGAGAAATAGGACTCATCCACCATAACTACAGATCTGTTTCAGAGATCGATTCCTTCCACCTGAAATCCAGGGGTTAAGGATATAACTTGGGCACTTTTACAACATGGTAATGTTGTAACATTCCCTGTCCCGAATGTTCCCCGTTGAATTCATGAATGGATTGATAGCAAGCAGCTCCTTGGTAAATACAACATCGACAGGTATTGCGGGAGGACTGGGGGAAGTGCAGGGTCATTCTGCAGGAGGTAGAAACCAGCATATGTGTCAGTAACATGCACGACTCCCTCATCTTGCCCTTATAGTCTCCCCAGGATGGGAAGCTCTTCACTTACTGCTTTGTGAATGAGAGCTTTTCTTAAAAGGATTTTAAAAGCTTTTCCGAAGTTGAAGCTTAATTTTATCTTGTCACTGAGCTTTTGGTGTTTGTTAAGGAAAGCTCCGTGCTTGTGTGCAGTGACAGATTCTGCTATAGACACCTACTCCAACCAATATTCAAAAACGTTAATTCCTTTTAACACTTGTTAGCAATGTCAGGGCGAGATGCCACGGAGGCATGGATGGAAAAGAGGTGATCCAACAAAATACATATTCCTGTCACCTTACAAAAAGTTCTCCCACCACATCAGGAGTGCTAATGGAAGGAGCTACATTCGCTATGGCCATCTGGGAAATCCTTTTTAACCATCAGTTAAAAAGACATCAGTTTATATAAAATCCTGAAATAAGCTATTGTTTACACAGAACAGATTTGTTCTTGTAGAGGGTAAATTGCTACTCGTGATTTTTTTTTTCTTCCAGCAAAACCCATCTGATACTATTTAAATCACTAAAATATCACTTCAGTATTAATTTCCCCTGTGAAGGAAGCTGAATGTGGGAGAAAGACTGAGGACTGTAGAGTGAAAATCACATCATCCTCTCCAAAGGGTGTTAGTATAATTTCCTGCCTTGAAATCCAGGAAAGAGGAAAGTTAAATTGATTACAGTACATGACAGTAACTTCCATGGAAACAGCAAAACAAAAACAAAACAGAAAAACCAAGCATGATGCTGCACGAATGAGCACTGCCTCTGTGCCTCTGGTACTCCACCCTGCTCTCCATTTGGAAGTCAGTGCTGTCTTAGGATATGGTCGACTGAGCCCAGGGTACCATTTCAAGAGTCCTACAGCCGGTGTTCAGTGTTCTCTGTGCTTACCCCAGGCTCTGGCCCTGTGCAGGTGGGAAGGGAACCGGTTTATAATGGTGCAACCATCCATACTGTGCACCCCAAGCAGGTGTGCAATGGCAAAATGTAACCTCCCTAAATCACCATATGTTTTGTTGTAATTGAGATAAGACATCTATCTGGTTTTGAATTAGGAAAGAGGAAGGCAACCTGATTGTTCTTTAAATCATAATCTCTTTGGAGCAGAAACAAGGAAAGGTTAGGTGTTCTTACAGAGATTCCACTAAAAGAAGCCAGAGTGAGAGATGTTTTGGTAACAATGTAAGGACTTCACAGTTGATTGTTTTCATTTTAGAGGTAAGAAGAGCTCAATGAGCTGGTATAAAATATATTTTTCCAGAAGCCTGAACAAGAACAAACTGATCTGTGTCCCCATTTGCTTTTTCAGAAAAATGGTTCTTTTCTATATGTTCAGAAGATGCTTCATCTCCTCCAGAGGAAGCTCTTGTCTGCCGGTGGAGTATCACAGGTTCCTCAAATCTCATTTTTCTGCTCTGGTGTTTTGCCTCTAGCCAAAGGCAGATGTGATTGTAATTTGTATCTTGCAATTTCATGTTATGCACACTACAGTTTTTTGCTATTTTCTGCAGCTACACTACTGTATCTCAAGTTTCATAATACTGTTAACATTTAGAAATGGCTTATAAAATAAATTTGGTTTCACCTCTTTGTGGTAAGATGCAACTGTAGCAAATTGCTGGCATAGTGAGTTTGGTGGGTGTGATCAGAAAAATCATGCCTTTCAGCAAAATGGTTTGAGATGGCAGAAGTCAGTCTGTGTTTCCAGGTCTGCATCTCAGATGGCACCAACAGGGAATAAAATGCTCAGTGACTTATTTTGATGATGACAGGCTTTTACTACAAAAAAAAGCCTAGTGGAGCAACAACTTTTATGTGTATGAATATGCACCTGATATCTGCAAAACCCCTTGTAAAGAGGTTCACAAAACTGCATTTTTGAGACAGTCAGCTGACTGGTAATGAGATTTTAAAGACCATCAAAACTCCTTCTCCACTGCTTCAATTTATGCCTACCCATGGCCTTCCAGCTAAGAAGGAAGTCTTATCATCTAAGACTAAAATATGCAGACAAAAAGCCTCTCTTGAAAATAGATGTCTGTGCTTCCCCTTCAAGAAGCCTCCCAAGCTCATGTTGCAAACCCAGTTAAGAGGGGCACGGAGCCCAGTGCTTCCAAGAGTATTTTCATTGTAAATAGCTTTTGTTTTTTCTCAGCTTCCTCATCTTTCTAATGGAACTAGATCAAGTCCATATGATAGAGACAACTTCTGATTGGTTTTGTTTGGTTTCAGTTTATTCATTTGCTTCATTTTCAAAGCAACCTGGATTTGAAAGCAAAGCTTTGAACAAACCTGACCCAGATGTTCATTCCCCATTTTTAAAAGTAATTTTGATCTGTATTACTAACCTCAACAAGAATGACTTCCCAAAATGCAGCAATGCTGAGCAGTCCAGGCTCTTCCAAGAGAAATAACAGAGATAAATTATTTTCCTTTTGTATTTCAGATTCCCTTGTAAAAAATCCCAGCCTATGGGAAACAGACTTTGAACATCCTATATCCCTGAGGATCTGTTGCTCTTGTCTGTATTCTCTATTCATTGATGCTCAAAATTAGCTCTATTAGGCAATAATGTCATATACCCAGTAGATGGTGCTGTTAGTTTCAGGTTTCCTCTCCATCACACCTGGGTCTGCATCTCAGATGGCACCAACAGGGAATAAAATGCTCAGTGACTTATTTTGATGATGACAGGCTTTTACTACAAAAAAAAGCCTAGTGGAGCAACAACTTTTATGTGTATGAATATGCACCTGATATCTGCAAAACCCCTTGTAAAGAGGTTCACAAAACTGCATTTTTGAGACAGTCAGCTGACTGGTAATGAGATTTTAAAGACCATCAAAACTCCTTCTCCACTGCTTCAATTTATGCCTACCCATGGCCTTCCAGCTAAGAAGGAAGTCTTATCATCTAAGACTAAAATATGCAGACAAAAAGCCTCTCTTGAAAATAGATGTCTGTGCTTCCCCTTCAAGAAGCCTCCCAAGCTCATGTTGCAAACCCAGTTAAGAGGGGCACGGAGCCCAGTGCTTCCAAGAGTATTTTCATTGTAAATAGCTTTTGTTTTTTCTCAGCTTCCTCATCTTTCTAATGGAACTAGATCAAGTCCATATGATAGAGACAACTTCTGATTGGTTTTGTTTGGTTTTAGTTTATTCATTTGCTTCATTTTCGAAGCAACCTGGATTTGAAAGCAAAGCTTTGAACAAACCTGACCCAGATGTTCATTCCCCATTTTTAAAAGTAATTTTGATCTGTATTACTAACCTCAACAAGAATGACTTCCCAAAATGCAGCAATGCTGAGCAGTCCAGGCTCTTCCAAGAGAAATAACAGAGATAAATTATTTTCCTTTTGTATTTCAGATTCCCTTGTAAAAAATCCCAGCCTATGGGAAACAGACTTTGAACATCCTATATCCCTGAGGATCTGTTGCTCTTGTCTGTATTCTCTATTCATTGATGCTCAAAATTAGCTCTATTAGGCAATAATGTCATATACCCAGTAGATGGTGCTGTTAGTTTCAGGTTTCCTCTCCATCACACCTGCTGAGTTTTTAGAAAGAAGTGGGTCAAAAAAAAAAAAAGGGAGAGCTAAATTGCAACAGATTTGAGCTGTGTGCAAGTCCTTTGGAGTGAGGGACAAAGGGACCAGTCTGTACAGAGCCGATTTGCACGGATGCTTCAAGTTCCTCTGGCTGGAGCTGGGACCACTCCATAAATCTAATAATAGGACCCTGCGATTGTCACTTCTGCCTCTGAGCTGTTTAGCTGGACAAACACGTAATTTCCATGGTAATTTCTGCACTCCTGAATGTATAGACATCTGGCATTTCCCAGGTACAGAACCTACTATACAGCCGGCTTTTGGCTGGACTCCAGGGGGATTAATTCTGCACTTTCCATCACTTCCCCCTATGTGTGGCTGCCTTATATGAAAAGGACAGTCATTACAGAGAGTGTGCTTAAGAAGAAAAAAGCAATTCCCTGTTCCATCCCTGAAACTCCCCTCAAACAAATAAACAAGAAAAATCCAGTTTCAAATGCCCCTCTTTTCCTCAGGAGTTTTTGCAGAATGCTGCCAATGCATAGCTCCATGAAGGAAAATTGGTGGGTTAGAGCAAACATCCAAAATACGCAAAAGCATATCGAACAGGAATATTTTTGGCAGATGCGTGGAGGTAGAGTGGGCTCCATGACAGCTGCTTTAAAGAGCACTATATTTAACAGCAAACAGCAAAATGGTCAGAAATAAATAGTCGTCAGTTCTCAGCTTTTCTCACAGGAGAGAAAGTCCTTTCCCTTATACTTTTAAACTTCTTTTTTCTTTCCTTTTCCTTTTTTTTTACCACATTCACCAGAAAAAAAAAAGACAAGAGAAAAATGAGAAAAACTTCATACTCTAGTAATGCTGCTTTAAAAAAAAAATCAAGCAAACTGACCTCGAGTAGTTTGTGAGATGCAGAGTTAATGAAATCTGGTTTCTATGGACTTGTGATTCTCAGCTGATCAACTGTTTAAATATAGACTTTCTGCTTATACTTCTCAGTCTCTTAATGTAGAGTTTGATGGTGAAATGCAGGCTTCCATGTTTGTTTACAGATGTTAGCACATGGAATTTTTTAGAAACAAAGCTATGAACATTTGAACTGCCTTCACTACTACTTGAAACTTGTAGGAAAGTAATTTGTGATTTCTGTTAGGTTTGCCTGACTGCAGACAAGAAAAATTTTGTTCTTGATCTACAGAACACAGTGAGGTGAGGATGCCTGAGTATGGGCCAACCTTCCTCCAGGGAAGGGACTTTCCAAATCTGGTGAGAGAGCAAAGAGTAGGAGTGAGATACACTTATGCTATCAAGGAGGAAAAAAGATGTGAAGATGAGATCAGGGACATGGGCTACACAAGTGACTGAGCCTTGGCAGCATTTCCTAATCTAAGCAAATCCTTGTCAGTGCTATTCCTGGGGTAACATTGCTTTTTGACATTTCTAGACCTTTCATAGGGCTCAGAAACCCCCTTTCTAATATGTTTTGTAAGTGTTGATGAGGTAAATGATAGGAGAGGTCACACCCTTCCCCTGTTTTTTTCTTCAGCCTTTTATCTCAACAGCCTTGCTCATGCAAAAGTAATGCTGCCTGATACAACATAATCTAAAATATTGCTTCTCCTATACGTTTTACTTGCATTTTCTGGTGACCAAGGATATATGAACTCTGACCAAACCTTTTCTTTCCACAGGGGAATTTAGCCTATAAGATTTGTAGGACTACAGTCATGTATGAATACTCTACCAGTCCAGTCAATTTAGGTGCCTTCAGCCATTACTTTTAATGTTACTGCTGGGATGAGATTGAAGCCACATGTATGCTTTACATTTGGGCCATATGAGCCTGGGTGCTTTGGTAGTACAGCTAAAAACCTCTGTTTAAACCATGTGTATATTTGAAGTGAAATGTTCAAGAAAGCTGGGGAAATTTTCACTACCTGCATGCTCATTTAACACTTGTAAATGAAATCTTGCCTTTCCTAATGCCACATCTTACTCTGTGGTCCTCCTGATGAGAGTCAGAATTTGAGCACTTATGCATATTTTCCCTCCATGCAGTTTCAATCAAGCTGCTTTTGGTAAATCCTTAGAGGATTCTTAAATTTAACTCAATATGCATCCACTGTGTACGATCTCTTCCTTCAGCAGCTGCTGCTGTAACGGACCCTCTTCAGGGACACCTTGAGACAACAGCATCCTCAGCATGGTGAGGTTGGTTTAAGTTATGTTTTGATCTCCTGAGTATCTCTGTGATGGCCAGGATGGAAATGTCAGTCTTCCCAGTCTAATTCCATGGAGAGCAGTCATTGCAACCCCAAAAATGGGACTAGACGTCTTTGCAACTGCTTTCCCAATCGCTGTCAGTGGCAATAATCTTGGTAGTCAAATCTGGCCCTGTCTGGGGAATTTTCACACACACACACACACACTTACAGGCACACAGACAGGCACACAAACATATATACAAGAGAATATGTGAGAGAAAACTATATGTTAACTAATATAACTTCATCCAATTAATATAGGTACATTTAGAGGCACTGGGAATAGGGAAATATTCACTATAATTGCTTTTCACTACAGATTCATTTCAGGAAGATGAGGAGATTGAAATAAACTACTCCTGTAAAGAGGCTATTCACTGGGAGTGAAAGAGCTAATTTTGTAGTACAAGTAGCTGTCTCATCACTACACTTTCTGTCTTTTGTGTATTTATTTATTTATTTTGTGGATATGGTAAATACAGTGAAAACACCCAGAATAATCCCATGGGGTTTTTTTCATTTTCTGTAGAATAAGCACGTAGGCTCTATGTTTAATAGATATATGACACTGCTCCAGGAGAAATTAAAAATTATATTCTCTTTAAAGGAAAAGCAGATAACCATTACGTGTACTGCTTGAAATGGGCAAGAATTAGGATGCTTCAGTGTTCTTTACTCTGGTGAGGAAATTGCAGGTTCAGAGTAAGTTGTGTGGTTGCTGATTCAAATATTATTTCACACGGGCAGATGTGTATATAGCATGCAAAGACAGATACGTAAAATGTGTAGCCATCTCGGAAATTCTCACACTTCTTCAATTACAGTAAGTAATCTAAACTGATCTGGTGGTAAAGCTTTCAAATATTCATGGACACTTTCAATGTCATCTTGATAACAGCCAGAGTGAACCTTAATTCAGGAAACTGCATGTTTAAAGCTAAACATTTGCTGTTATCCTTAATATGATGGACTTAAAACCAACTAGCTCCTTTTCTGCTTTCATGGCATATGTGAATAATTCACGGGGACCAAATTCACCCCATAAACTCTTCAGTGTTGTGCAGAGTTAGTTATTTATGGCTATTGCTGAAGTATAGGCATTCATGAACCAGTATAGATACTTGAGAGGAGCACAGCAAAATGAACTAATGGTATAAAGTTGAACAAAGGAAATAAGCAGCATTAGGCTTAAGGTTTTGAGTGGTACCATTGTATGCAGTGTGCAAAGCTGGGGCAATGCCATGTCACACACCCTGTGCACTCCCTGGGAAGACCAAACAGTTGCAGCTCAATGATTGAAGATCTTTCCCCTTAGATTTGTACCTTCACTGGTTCCCAATGGGAACAACCATTTCCCAAGATAATCCCCACAAGTCTTTTGAATCATGGCGTAGGCATCCCCAGCCCAGGTGTATAACTTCTCAGATATATGTATGATCTTTAGGTGGTTTTTTCCCCCACTTCCACAAAGACTGAGCTAGATTTTTAAAGTTTAAATCCTACTTATTAACTGAATTTGATACTATAATCACTTGATATGTCCCTTCTTTCCCAAAAGGGTAAATGTGCATTCCCGAAGCCAAAGGTGCCGTAAAGCGCCAAATCAGTGGCTAGAGCACTCTTCACTGGCCCTGTGCTGCTGTGTAGGAGGCCATTTACACAAGGCTCCATCCAAGCCTAAATGGTATTTCAGTGGCATGAACTGATGCAGGTTTTAACCTAGAGAGTCAGTTACTAGTTGAATCTAGAAACATAGAATCATAGAATCATTTAGGTTGTAAAAGACCTTTAAGACCATTGAGTCCAACCATTAGCCTAGCACTGCCATGTCCACAGCTAAACCATGTCCCTAGCACCACATCCACATGTTTCAAATACCTCCAGGGACGGGGACTTGACGCGTACGCCAAAGTTAGGCAGCCACTTCAGACAGAGGAATGACACCACCCTTGTGCCTTTAAACTAATAACAATCAAACACTCCTTCTAAATGAGCAGATATAATACCCTCAAAGCTCTACCTTCATTTTCCATCTATGGACATGAAGAACAGATGCCTTACTATTAGCCACTGTAATTTCTGTAGTATTCAGTCATGCAACTCTCAGTGAGGAAGAATGGAGAACTAAAACATCTAGAGACAGAATATGACCCTAAAGGACTGGAGACAACTTGGTGCCAATGTTCATTTACTGTCAAGACTGATGAGCTGATAAAATTACGGAAAATTGTGTGTTTGGTTTCCACAGTGAGACTGCAATTTGCTGATGCTTTCTGGAGAGAGTTCTTACTGTTTGGAGATATTTAAACAATTACTCGGTGTGAGGCACAACACAGCTCTGTTACTATAGTGCATCAGTAATTATTTATTCTGATTGTGCTTGAGTGGAGATGGAGGGACTGATACACTAACAGGCAATATTTACTCCCTTATTGGTGTTGAAAAATTGCACGGAAGGAAGCTGAGAAAGGAGATTACCACCAGTTGTGCTTACCATTTGAGGATGTGGTCACAGTTAGAGATGGATCAGCAAATAGACTCCTTCAAGAAGAACCCTTTTGTTGATTTGGTTAGGAAACATAATTTCATTCTGGTTTCATCTTTGGACAAATCTAAAAACCACAAAGCCAAACTCAACAAAAGCCAGCACATGTTGTTTCTTATTGATTTTTAATTGTATCCCTTGACAACATTTCTAGAAATAACATGGCATTGGAGTGACTTCTTACAGGTTATAAGTTTAACCATGGAAGTAGTGCATGTCTTTATATTTTTGCTTGAATCTGCATCCTCTTGAGTTGAATGATGATATGCCAGGATAATACAAGGTATTATACACTCAAGCAATAAATATTAAGAAATAAATTATAAATACATTCAAGAAATGAGTAGATCTTTGGACTGCTAAATTCAGACCTCCTATATGATGGAATTTGGTCACATCTTTGAGAATTTCACAGAATCATGTGTATGGAAGATATTGTTTATGAAGTGAAAGGGGCATTGCAAAAAGGAGGAAGGCCAGGGATATGACCTAGTTCTTACTGATAGCCCTTGGATCACCAAACAGAGGAACACAGCTGTGGTCACAAAGACCAAGCAATGCTGATATGCTTACGATTTCATGTACAGCCTATTCCCTTGCTTAGTTCTGATGCACAATGAAGACTGTTTTGTACAGGGCCATCTTTCACCCAAGCCCTAAGTGCAAAGGGGCTATGTTTGAGAAGCATTTTGATACTTCCAAACACAGGTTTGTAATTTCTCTTTTTGTTGTCAGCTAGCATTTAGACTATTTTCTTGTATATGTTTGCCATGCAGCTGCAATAAAATCAATTTGTAAACTATATTTTCTCTTAAGATAAATAAATCCATAGGAATTACTGAAAAAGCCAGGGCCTTGGCATATTGCTAAACTCTTAGGCCAAAGAGCAGAATTCAGCTCTTAGTTTACACCACCACAGTTCACAGTAACCAAATCAGGATTCAATCTGCTGTCACCTAAACTCTACCTACAAGAAAGTACAATTATGGGCTATTAGTATGTGCTCAGTTAGACTGATTTTGTATGGGACTGATTCCAGTCTAACAGCCAAGGCTAGATTTTGTTTATTTGCTTGTAAAGCTTCTAGCACATTTCAGCCATGGTATAAAGAAGAACTACTACACGGTCTTACAGTAAAAGAAACCCGTGCAAATTGAAAGTGATATGATTGCTACATCATTAGGTTGTTCCAAAGTCCACGAATATGTCTACAGACAGAAAAAGGTGGGGGGAAAAAAAAGAAAAAAAAAAAGGAAAGTTAATAGTGAAATGGACTTTGAACTGTTAGAGTACTTGTTTATAAAGCCATGGTATCCACATGACTATTAAATCAAAGGAGGATGCCAAAAGCACAAAATTATGATGTGTCAGTTTATCTGCCTGGCAAACAGCTGCATGCTCTGTTCAGACTCCTTGCTACACACAGATTTCTGTGGCTGAATCAAGAGCAAACAAAAAACATCAGGAGCACAAGCATTTGAATCTATTAACAAGTGAAGAGCTGTGTTTGGAGCCACAACAAGAGAACATTTGTGTATTCAAACTAGTGAACACAAGTTCTTGGGGAAAAAAAAAGAAGGAAGAAAAGCAAGTCAGCAAGTAAGTAATCTGAAATGCTGGAAGATATATAGATGAAAGGAAAGAAATATGCAAGCAATCTCATATTAATTTTAGCAGATTCAGTTTGATATATATTTCTAGCCTCTCAGGAGAATGGCTTGAATTTCAAAGGTGCTTCAGTGATAGTTCTGGCTGAGCCACACTCTGGAATATTAAACTGCAGAGTTATCATTTGAACAATTGTACGTATTCTAAATTCTATTAAAAAAACCCCAACCAGCTCAAACCCAAAAAATAACAAAATCCAACCCCCCAAACTGATTATTGTACCACAGCACTTAATTATGAAACCCTGACTCCACTTCAGAATCATTTCTCAGAACCTGCTATGCATTTTCATTTGACTCTGCTTTTTGAGTCCACCTGCTGCTTTACCTATGTGGATATTTCTATAAGTGAGTGCTTTTCCAGCATTTTTGTTCTCTCTATTGAAGAAATCTCTATATTTCTGGAATGTTGTTGTTCCTGTCTCTCTGTCTTCCTTGAGGAATAGTTGGACATGGACTACTAGTCCTAACTCTTTGATTTTGAGTAGGAATTTGCTAGTAATTGGTATGCTTTATGAACCACAGTTCATCCATTCTTCCATTTTATTTAGATCCAGCTGGGAAACAGGCTATTACATTACTCAAAATGTCACGTATTCCTTCCATTAGTGAATATGCAGACAACACTGGAGAGTAAGTAAGTCCTACACTTTCCCCACGTTCTTTCAGAAAAAGAAAAATACACTGAGACAGAATTACAGTCTGAAGTCTGGTCAAATATTTGTAAAAGGTGTTAGTAGAGCCTATTCTTTCTTGAGGACAGACTTTCCTAATCTTATTCCTCAGAAAAATCCATCAGAGGTGATGGGATATGACTTTACTGCGAAGGTAAGTAGCGCTTCAACTCATACAAAAACTCAAACACAAGTCTGACAACAATGAGATTTTCCATTTAAATTGAGAAGTCTTTGGGGGATCTGCTGACTGAAACCTGAATACTATTCTGGTGTGCACATTAAGGATGGCAATCTGTCTAATTCACAGTGCAGAAAGATGGTAATCAGCTAAAACTTGAAATTTCTCTAAAAGTTTTCTGTTGTTCTCCTACAGCCAAATTTTCTTTGCATACCCTTAGAAATCACCTATCATTCTGTACATACCAGTTAAACATTTAAATCCCTTTCCATGTGTCGTGGTTTAACCCCAGCCAACAACTAAGTACCATGCAGCTATTCGCTCACCCTCTCCCCTCACCCCCAGTGGGATGGGGAAGAGAATCAGAAGGACAAAAGTAAGAAAATTCATGTTTGCTATAAAAAGAGCTTCATAATTTAAATAATAATAATAATAATGATAACAGCAACAACAACAATAATAATAATTTGTAGTGAAAAGAAAAACAACAACAACAAAGGAATAAAACCCAGGAAAAACAAGTGATGCGACCGCTCACCAATTGCTGACAGGTGCCCATCCGATCCCCAAGCAGCAACCATTTGTCCCCCCGGTCAACCTCCCCCAGTTTATACACTGAGCATGACATGATATGGTATGGAATAGCCCTTGGGCCAGTTGGGGTCAGCTGTCCTGGCTGTGCCCCCTCCCAGCTTCTTGTGCCCCTGGCAGAGCTGAGAAGTCCTTGACTGGTGTAAGCACTGCTTAGCAACAGCTAAACCATCAGTGTGTTCTATCAACATTCTTCTAGTACTAAACCCAAAACACAGCACTATGCCATCTACTAGGAAGAAAATTGACTCTAATCCAGCCAAAACCTGGACATCATGTCATCCTTGCTATAATTCTGCCGTGCTTTCAGATGATGTATCTGAGATCACCCTTGTTCACTGCTACCAGAGACACATTAAAGTATGCTACATGTGGGGTCTTACTGCCACTCAAGATGCTTACAAATAAACAGGCTGTTCCCCAGTTGCTATTTAGAAGATCACAGCTGTCCTGAAGATATGACAAAGAAACCTACAGGAAACATGGGACCTTCTTGGAATGGTAAGGTGAGGTCATCTCAGTTGGTGCTAACACCTTCATTTGAGAAACTGAATCAAAACACAAAGCTCTGCTTCTGCAGGAAAAATTGTACAAAATTCAGTTGAGTGTTGTCAAATGATAATTTGAGATTGGGGCAGGCATCTCAAACATCTGCATTGGACTAACAAATATGGCATAAATCCTAGAGGAGAGCTGTTCCCTTTTGAAATGACAACAGGAGGGCAGCTGAGGTTCCTAGGTGGTACTACAGGTTCATGTTTAGGCAAAGGTGTATGTGTGAGCCACCACATGCAGGATGCAAGAACAACCACAAAACCGTGGATGAAATGCAAAGAGTAAATTTATTTTCATTACCTCTCCAACCGGGGATCCCCAAAGCAGCACCTGGGCAGAGGCACACAAGCAGGGATGCAGGCATCGCAGAGCTCAATCCTTGCTAAAGCATCACTGAACCTGCTGTTTTCACCTGTACATCAGGGATTCACAGAGGTGTAGTTTACCACTGTGCTTTGATCTTTCCCACAGCAGGGCAGGAATCTCAAGCATGTCCAATGGGGTTCCTCTAAGTCTATCACAGGCCTGTGTTATCTAAACACAGATGTTCTACTTGTCAAACACACAAGACTAAACAATGAGTAGTATGATATATGTGGTTTTCTATACCCCGGCTGCAAGTGACTTGAGTGTGATTACAATCCTCCCTGCCATTCTTCCATTATTTTCCCTCAGTGTATCTTAAATGCCTGTTAGATATCCAGTTCCCTTGTAGACACCTGCAAGCAGTAACCTAAACCCAGATTTATTTCTCTTGATCAGATTTTTATACAAATTAAGTTGAACTCTCTATATATCTATGAAGCCACCACTAAAGACCCCAAGCAAAGGGAAAATCATATCCTTCAAGCCCCTCCCAGCTCACATGCTCCCCCAATCCAACCTTGCCTCACAGATATGATCCAAGACTTAAATTAGGTAGTTAAAAGAAATGGGGTTTATTAATGTAACCAGTCACCTGTTTGAAGTTTTAACTTCCATGGGTTCTTAGAGTTAAGCAATTTCTCCACATGTAGATAACCTGGCAGTAAAGGTGTCTTTCCTTCTTTTTCTACCTATATTAAACATGTCTATGTACAGGCATATAAGTATCAGTGTCTCTCTTTGCAGATTAATTAGTAGCATTTTTGGAGGCAATCCAGATCTTAAGAACATGAGATGAAAACAGGGTTGGGGTTTTTTTTCAGAAAAATAGCTTTTAGCTGGGATACCCAGATAAAGATTGCAATTACAGACAATTCTGGTACATGTATATGCCACCCTTAGCCTTTCTGTATTGGCTTGAGCATTATTCAAGAGGAACTCTAAGCAAACCATCACATTTTCAGGCAGATCATGTTCCCCACATGCTCCTTCTAACCTGTCTCTCAATGATTCTTCTGAGATCGTTACTCTACTTATCAGTCATCCTCATGGCCAAGATGGATGGGCTTCTCAGTGGCCTCGAAGTACTCTTTGTCACTGAGAGATGGCAAGTGTCCTACCTTTTTGTGAGAATGCAGTGTGAAGCAAAGTTATATACAACAACCGTGGGAACAATTTTAGAATTACTTTCTCCCTTCTTCCCTCCCAAAGCATTAAGCACTTAATGCTGTCTTGGTCAGGTGGACTTGTGATTGAGAAGGCACAAAGCAGGACTGGAGAATGTACAGCAAGGAAAAAAAAAAACCACAAATAAACAAACAAAAACTCAGCAATCTTCTTTCCTGTGATATCCAATATTAAAGCCAACCCCTCCCCCACCTCGTTTCTTTGCTTTCCTGAGTTGGTCAGAAGAAAAAAGTTGCCCAGGGTGACACTGGATGTCAATGAGAGGAGACAGAGTTTCCAAGGAAACTTGGAAAAAAAGATGCAAGGAATTTCCCCCCACCCCGTCCAGCTCCCTCCACATCTCCTCATAGTACTCCAGTTCGTGACCATCTCAATGACCTCCTCTGAACATGTTCCAGTTTCTCTCTTGTACAGGTGCCTGAAACTGGATACAGTATTCCAAATTCAAGCTGATAAGCACCAAATAAAGGGGATTAATCACTTCCCTTGTTCTCCTGGCAATGCTCCTATTATATAGCTCAGGAAGCTGCTAGTCTTTTATCACTGCCAGGGTACACTGGTGGCTGATGTTTAACTACTGTCCAGTAGGATCCACAGGCGTTTTTCAGCCTACATGCTATCAGTCAGCCCTCAGCTTGCAAATTTGTTTTGACATTCTCTGGCCCAATTATTTTTCAACAAATTATTTATTTTTCAACCCCTAGGTGTGTGAACTCTTGGGAAATGGGGAGAGATGAGAAGTTTACTTATTAATAAAATCACACATATCTATACTTAGTTCAGATCAACCTTCAGCTTTTTAATGCTTGCAGAGCACATTGTCTCTTGTAGCCCAGATGCAAGTCTGTCCTTGCCATAAGGACTCCCCTGCAGTTAGTACTGTACTAGAATGAAACAATTCTGGAGAATATGATTTTCATTGTAACTAATTGCGTCTAGGAAGATCTAGAGCAGTATGCTCAGTCCTGAGGAAATGAAAGGTGCTTGCCAAGCACAGACAGGTTCTTGCTAATGTTTCTTGGAGAGTAAACCCATGAACATGAAACCTTTAGATAACTGAGATGCAATTCAGTTGGAGATTCAGAGAAATTTAGGTGGCTACAGTATAGATGTCTATACTGGAAAGATTTGTGAACATTTCTGTTAATGACTGAGAATACAAATCCTGCTGTTAATCCTGAGGATGCTATGAAGATTGATATCATGAAAATGAGAATGAAGTTGGAGCATTTATGAAGCGCTTGACTGCCTGGAAAGTAGGGTATCTTCCAAGAAAATGTGTTTTAATACACCAGACTGAAAGGTCTCTGTTGAGGAGCAAGAAATGTGTGCAGTTTTTAAAAAGTGTAAGAGCAGTGAGTCTGCAAAGGAGCACAGGCAACATCAATGCACAGTGCATAGTGAGCTCCCAGTGCGGTGCTGCAGGGGAAGGAGACTAACACAGCTCTTGGATGCACACTCCAGAGCAGTGTGAGTAGCAGTAAGGAGGTGGCTTTTATGTCTGTGCTGGGTTGGTCAGCCTGAGAGTCAGATTGCAGTCCTGAAGGTAGTGCTGTTATTTCCTCTTCCTGTTCAGCCAGAATCTTGAGTTAGAAATGCCTCCTCCCTCCTAAACCAAGACAGAAGAGGTATTTCTTAAGTTTGTTATGAGCATGCATAAATACCAACTTAGAACAAGGCAGTGCTTCATCCTAAATAAAAGACTATGAAAAATATCTTCCCTCGTCAAGTATTCCCACCAAGTGGGAATTCTTTCCAGCCAGTAGTCTTCAGTGATGCAGAAATTCAACACCGCTCATGAGAGATTCTTTCTCCTTGTCAAGCCCCTTTCTGTGGGGTCTTTTCCTAGAAGAGTCCATCCTCTTCCTGCATTTGTGTTGCAGATCTCTCCAAGGTCTCTTTCATTTCTTCTCTTCTCTAGCTGTTCTAAGGGAAAACCATCTTCCTTCCATCAGACAGAACAGAGACCCAAACAGCATTCTGTCCTCCTTCCAGGCACTGCCTTTTTACTAAAATATGCTATATGTAGTATTTACTCTACCAAATCATTTGAGAACAAATTAAGTAGACCACTTACAACCAGTGTCTAGAAGTTCTGTTGTGTTCTGGGTTCTTCCTAGACGAGCAAGGTATTGGACTGAAAATGAGTTGGAAGGTGAAATTGCTTGTCTACAAATAAGGGGTTCCTTCTGGTCTTGAACTCAGTGAGCGCTTGTTCAAGATAGCTTGCCTACATGGATATAAAGTCAACCAGATCAAGACAGGGACAAGTATTCTGCAGTGTGAGTTTGCAGGCATAACATTTTCTTTTTAAGTTTCTTTTAAATTCTATACACTTCACTCCTCCTTGTTTACTGAAATATGAACATTAATATTTTTATTCTTGTTTGTCTGGCACACGTATTGCAAAAATCAATGTTCTACTTAGGGAAATTATTCAGCAGGTATTAATGCTTCTTCATACAACTCCATATCCATTTTCTGTGGTGTTCTTTTCAATTGCAAATTGAAAACCAGTATGAAAGTGTTACCGCTGCAATCACAGTTAAGTCTACTAAGTTATGAAAGGAGAGAGAGAGGAAAAGAAAGAATTGAATTACAATAATACAAATATGAATGCATGAAGTGCTGAATGCAAAATTGGGTACGATGTTGTGTGTCTGTGTGGGGAAATCAAACTAATGTTGTATTAAGACAGTTTGCCTCTGTCACGTAAATGGCACAAGGTGATAGAAAGAGAAAGAAGAGGAAAGCATAAGCTGTAATTCTTCCAACACAAATAAACTTCTTTCAGAACTCACTGAAGCCACCGTGGGTCTTCCAACTGTTCCATGATACACTTCTCCTTCAAGCATAATATGCTTCCCTTTCAGCATAATGTAAACAATAAACAATATAATTAGAACGTGTGGCTTAAAACAAAGAACACCCATAGAGCAGGGATCCAGTATGCTTTCTGTGAAATCAGATAATATCACACACCAGGTGAAGAGAAGCCTTTCTTTGCTATCAAGATGCCAAATTTGAACGCCAACATTTGAGCTTTATTGTTTGAAATTTTCTCTCAGCTGAAAGGTGTTAACTACTCCTCCTTATTAAGAGTAGTAGTAGTAATACTGCAATTCTTTGGCCTTCTGTCCTTATTTCTTGGGGAAAAACATATTTCTGGCATGTATTCTCAGAAAACAGAGATGGTGTTCAAATCACTCAGACCTGAAGATGGTGTCTTTATACCTCGGATTTCCTGAACTGATCTTTTCTTCCCAAGAGGTCACCAGAAGGACGGGATGTCACACCAGAAGGATGAGATGTCATCCAGAGAGACCTGGACAGGCTGGAGAGGTGGGCCTGTGTGAACCTCATGAGGTTCAACAAGGCCAAGTGCAAGGTCCTGCACCTGGGTCGGGGTAACCCCCAGTATCAATACAGGCTGGGGGAAGAAAGGATGGAGAGCAGCCCTGCCGAGAGGGACTTGGGAGTGCTGGGGGATGAAAAGCTGGACATGAGCCGGCAATGTGCGATGGCCGTCCATTGGACTTGTTAAATTTAATTTTGGGGTTGTTCAGCCTGGAGAAAAGAAGGCTGCGGGGAGACCTGATTACGGCCTTTCATTACCTAAAGGGGGCCTATAGGAAAGATGGGGAAAATCTTTTTAGTAGGGCCAGCTGTGACAGGACAAGGGGTAATGGTTTTAAACTAAAACAGGGTAGGTTTAGATGAGATATAAGGAAGAAATTCTTTACAATGAGGGTGGTGAAACACTGGAACAGGTTGCCCAGAGAGGTGGTGGAGGCCCCATCCCTGGAAGCATTCAAGGCCAGGTTGGACAGGGCTCTCAGCAACCTGATCTAGTTAGCGGTGTCCCTGCTCCTGCAGGGGGGGTTGGACTAGATGACCTCTAGGGGTCCCTTCCAGCCCAAAACATTCTATGATTCTATGATTCTATGATTCTATGATTTATAATCATCTTTTCAGAGAGACATGGTGTTTGTCGTAGAGAGACAAAAAGTTTGAGATAAGTTCTTTACACAAACTTAAAGTGCATACACTGTACTCTAGGTAGCACAAGGAGTAAGCTAATCCATGCAAAATAAGAGCTATGTATATGCAATTTTTTTCAGCATTTTCAATGCAATTTGGTTAGAAAGGAGTTCAAGATGATTCTTTTCTCCCTGTTTCTACTAATTTCTGGTTCTTTCTCTTCTCTGAAATGGCCAGAACCATTCTTTTTATAGGTTTCTAGTACATACTATACAGCCTCCCTACCCAGCCTCAATTAATTTTCTGCAATTCCTGACTTAAACTACCTTGCCTAGATCAATGCTAGCACTTAATTCAAAATGTACTTGCATCTGAAAGGATGCATATCAATGTGTAATATAACATCTATTAGTTTTAAACCTTCTGTTAGGTGTGATAATGTCTCTGACTGTTGCAGGGGGCAGGGGGAAGGTGTTAGGCTCAATATGGAAGTTTCAGAACTAAAAGAAAAAATATACAAATCCATTAAAAAAAATACCACTCCCTTTCCTCTTAACAACCCCCAAACATACTGAAACAATAAATAAATCCTAACTACCACTGAATCTCTAATTTTTTCTTAGGCTTCCCAGCTCAGTGAACTTGGTCAGTGTCTATACATGTACAATAATAAAAGTCATATCGATGTAAGTCTAGTGGTCTTAGGTCCTAGTGAGGTGTTGATCTGATAGATAATTAATATCCCATGGACATGTACATAAAATATTTACTGTCTCAAATCAGCCTTAGACAGCAGTTCTTTGTTTCTAACTAGTAATAGAAATCTCTGAGCATGTAAAACCTATGAATTTTGCAGACTTCTACAGATTTAGTGTTGGGTTTTTTCTTTTCCCCAAAACAGAACTTCCATTAAGAACCAAAACACAGCTTCCAGCTACTCATTAACCTGTTTAATTTCCTTAGTGGAAGTCAGACTAAAGAAAAAAAGAATTAGCACTATTCAAAGAGAAAATTCCTGGTCATTCATCTAAATGTTTCTAATTTTAAAACCTAGCTTGACCGTTTAAATGCTAGCAGACTGGAGTCAATTTGTTTGTATAGAAGGCACCTTTGGCTTTTGTGACTGAAAATGAATGATGAAACAATTACTCTCCTAGACTACAAAATACTTATTTATAAACAAAACCCAAAGTATAGTACATTAGCACTAATGACTAAGTAATTAATTGCTACCAGCACAAAGTGTTGGGAGAGGTCTATATTGACACTCATTATTACAAAATATTTCAGCTTTTTTTTCTAATTTTAGATCATTGTATGACCTGCTAATAATAATAATAGCTTTAGTTTATACTCAAAGAACTTACTATTCTATGTTAGACAGAGTTATAACCCTGTGAGCAGATGCATCTTCCTCTATCCCAACAGGCTTGTTTGTCTGTAGAGCTTGAGATACTACTGCTGTTATCTGTTAGCTGGTTCCTAACACAAGTGACAGACACCTGCACATTAGAGATAAAGCCTCTGGGATCAACTGCCTATTGTGAAATGTGGAAAAAGCTGAATCTGAGCTTCTCTGAATAGCAAATGAAGGAAAGAAACTTCCACTGAAGAAGGAAGATGCTGTTTGCCAGCAAAGTGTGGATCATATTGTCTTCTGTATTTCATGTAAGGTGAAATAACTTAGTATAGCTACAAGTTAGTGAAATGCATTGTTTGGCATTGGTGATGGAGAACTTTGTTACAACAGTGCTCCACAGGTCTGTAATATGTACCTTTAATACAGGTGTAAAAATATAGCAAGCTAGAGTAATCCGTATTCCTCTTTAGCATGCCTGTGTGACAAATGTCTTCACTCGCAGTTCCCTCTCCCTACCTTCCCTTCTCCTTGGTTCCTCTCAGGTCATAAGCCTTATGAGCATCTAATTGCTAATGAGATTTTGGAATTGCAGCCTGCTCTATTTTCTAACTGAGGTGGTATTTGGCAGTTACCACCCTCTTCAGCTACCTAGGCTACTACCTACAACCTTCTTTACAAATGCAAACAAAATAAGCCCATCCTCCGTGATGGCACAGTTGACTGAAAGGAAGCAGACATTGCTGACCAGGACAGTTTTCAGTGTAGGAGAAAGAAAATACAGAAATTTCCTGATTGTTATGTTACTTTGAATGTGAACAACCCCTTTGGCAATAGTGTGTTCCATAAGGCAGCCAACCCCCAGTCTGGGAATGACCAGGAGATAAGATATATGTTACCTCCGGGATGTAGATGAATGTAGATATGTAGGCAAAAGGACATTGGTGTGTGGAGCCTGGAAGTGATGGAGAAATATTTGAATAAGTATCTGTGGTGGTTTAACCTGACAGACAGCTGAACACCATCCAGCTGATCTCTGACTGTCCCCCTCCCTCAGTGGGATGGGGGAGAGAATCAGGAAAAAAGTAAAACCCATGGGCTGAGATAAAGGCAGCTTAATAAAACAGCAGAGGAAAAGAATAACTAATAATAATGCTAAGGGAATATACAGAATATACAAAACAAGAGTTGCACAGTGCAATTGCTCACCACCCACTGACCGATGCCCAGCCCATCCAAGCAGCGATAGCTGTTCCACCTGGACAACTCTCCCTCAGCATGACGTCGTATGGTGTGGCATAACCCCTTGGCTGGTTGGGGTCAGCTGTCCTGGCTGTGTCCCCTCCCAGCTTCTGGCGCACCTGACAGAGCAGAGGAAGCTGAAAAGTCTTGACTGGTGTAAGCACTGCTCAGCAACAAGTAAACCATCAGTGAGTTATCAACATTATTCTCATCCTAAATCCAAACCACAGCACTATGCCAACTACTAGGAAGAAAATTAACTCTATCCCAGATGAAACCAGGACAGTACTGTGGTAAAAGGGGGAAGACTTGAAGACTACTACAGTTTTGTTAATCAGACTAAATTGACAGAAAAGGAGGAAGATCAGAACAACAACAACTTTGTTTCCATATCCATATGGAGGATAAAACTCTGGTAAGAGCTGTTTTTGTTTCACTAAATACCAGCAATGTGTTTGTTGTTTACCCGCTATGCCATAGAAGAGCTAATTCTGAGGTATGCTGAGGAATGCAAATTAAGGTCTTCATTTTAACTGCCTGCCTGTCTCAAGGAGTGGTTGGCTATGACCAATATGGTATTTTGGGAACAGCAAAGGAACATCCTGCACTGTGCTCAATAGAATATTGTTTTTCTTTATTAATAAAAACAAGAAGTGACTGCTGAACTCTGGTGTGCTTTTTATTAATTACTATTATTTACTGTTTGGCACAATACATAATAGGAAGAAAAGCACTTACTTTTCTTAAATGAGTTCGGAATTGTATTATCTTGTATGGTAAGAAAGAAAGCAGCACACTGAAAGTATGTAATTAACTTGTACCGTGAATGATGTGGTGGAAAACAAAGGCCAGTGTGGAGCTAATGTGGTGGATGCAAAATAATGTGTTCTCATGCACAGCATTCCGGAGGTTTACATTATTCCCACCATTTATTGTGTTTCCTGAGTCATGGTGTTATTTGGAAAATAATTTGTACCAAAACAAAAACAGAGCCTAAATCATATGCTTTTGTGCAGGAAATAAATCTCAGTAAAAAGGCAAATAGTGTTACCCCCACTCCCCTTCTTTGTCTAGCAATGTAAAGAACATTATATGCCAAGGAGCACAGCATAGCAAATAGCCCATTTGCAGCTTAACTGCTTGACAGTCCCAGGAGCGACTTTGGAGCCATCAACACAACTGTGCTGGCTGCATCCCATTGGTTTGCTTTAGTCCAGTCACTTTGCATTAGCAATGTCACTCACTGTATTGCAGCAGGACAGACAAAGCATGATGTTTTGTGTCATGCAAAGGAGGCAAAAGAAAATGTTCCCTGAAAACAGTGGTGATTTTGTCTTTTTTTTTTAAATATCTCAAACCAAAATATCGTCCCCACCATGTAGCAATTTTTCTTCTGAGGATTACTGTGGCAATTGTCAGCTCTGCCTGTGAAGGCATCACTTCACTCATCATTTAACGCAGCCACCTCTGGGATGGAGAGTGACGGACAACAGGTAGCAACAGCACAGGAGCTGGAGAGGGAACTCTGGGACAAGGACACCAGGGAAGCTCTCTGCAAAGCACTTCCTACGGAGCACTTCAAAATAGCCAGGGATAAACAGGGTTTTCTCCTTTTCCAATCCCTATCCAAAGGAATCATCTCACTTTCTACGTCATTTTGGAATAGGAAGACCCAATCAGTTATATATACAGCAAAAATATTTTAAACTTTAAGCTTATAATATCTGGGCCTCATTATAATATCTTTCGAATAATTGAAAATAATAATAATAAGAAAACCCCAAACACATTCAGGTGAGAATAGTTGTGGAGAACATTTTTAAACCCCAACCATTTAAATGTTGACACTTAAAAGTAATTTTAGTTGTCTAAATATATTAGTTCCATTAGAGATACTCTGGGGTATCAGACATCTGCATATGACTCACAAATATGACACTAAAATATCTTAAAAAGCACTGAACATCTATGTTTAAGTAATTGAATTGAACCACTATATATACCACCAGAGGTCCAGAAGGAAATCAGCCTTTTCTGAATTTCAGATAATGTGTTTAGTTGTCTAAACGTGGTTTTCATTGTGTAATTTTAGACATCACAGGTTTAGTCATTTCATCTTGTCACAGAAAATGGAGTCATGGAGAAATTTAACTGGGTATTGCATCTATCAGGCAATCCGTCACAAAATGGCAATGTAGTTCTTTTTTCAGAAGCTCTTTCCTGTCCTAGATGTATATACAACCTCACTGTAGACTAACTTAAACTATTTTTGTGAACACCATCACATCTTAAATGCCATCTTAGTTGCCTTTATCAATAGCAGGAAGAAAGGAAGCCCTTATTTAGAGATTCAAGTAGGAGTTAGTGTTAATTCTGCTTAGCCTCTCTTTTTGTTAATTGATCTTTGAGGAAACCTAAGAAATCAACTCAGATGTAGAAACCTGCATTGCAGAGATCTTCATTTGGTGAGGTGAGTCCTGCCCTCTGCATCAAGATGAGTACTGGGGTGGAAGCAAGTCTTTCATCTGGTAATTTCTTGAAAGCAACTTCCTTCTGTGTGTACACATCACAGTACACAAAGGATATTTATACATTTATTTAGCTACTTATTTATTTATTGAGTGGGGACTCTTTCACCATTCAAAAATAAAGTGGAACCAGCAAACATTGAATAGAACAGAACAGAACAGAATAGAAAAGATTAGACTATTTTAGTTGGAAGGGACCTACAACAATCATCTAGTCCAACTGCCTGACCACTTCAGGGCTGACCAAGTTAAAGCATGTTATTAAGGAAGAGCATTGTCCAAATGCCTCTTAAACACTGGCAGGCTTGGGGCATCAACCCCCTCTCTAGGAAGCCTGTCCCAGTGTTGACCACCCTCTCAGTAAAGGAATGTTTCCTAATGTCCACTCTGAACCTCCCCTGGCACAGCTTTGAACCATTCCCACATGTCTTATCACTGGACACCAGGGAGAAGAGATCAGCACCTCCCTCCCCACTTCCCCTCCTCTAGAAGGTGTACAAAGCAATAAGGTGGCCCCTCAGCCTCCTTTTCTCCAAACTAGAAAAGCCCAAAGTCCTTAGCTGCTCCTCCCAGGACATTCCTTCCAGCCCTTTCACCAGCCTTGTTGCCCTCCTCTGGACTGATCCAAGGACTTTAACATCATTCTTACGTTGTGGGGCCCAGAACTGCACACAGTACTCAAGATGAGGCCACACCAATGCTGAATACAGCAGGATAATCACCTCTTTTGATTGGCTGGTTATACTGGGTTTGAGTACATCTTCATTAGTCATATGGATGATGGGGCAGAGTGTACCCTCAACAAGTTTGCAGATGACACCAAATTGTGAGGAGTGGCTGATACACCAGAAGGTTGTGCTACTCTCCAGAGGAACCCTGATGGGCTTGAGAAATGCTCTGACAGGAACCTGTCAGAGTTTAACAATAAGTGCAAAGTCCTGCACCTGGGGAAGAGCAGCTACATGTACTACTATAAGCTGGGATCAACTCAGCTCTAAAGCAGCTTGACAGAGCAGGACCTGGGTGTCATGGTGACACCAGGTTAGACATGAGTAAACAATGTGCCCTTGCTGCAAAGAAGATGAATGACATTAGGAGGACTGTGGCCAGCAGGTCAAAGGAGGTGATCCTTCCTCTTTATTCAGCACTGATGAAGAGTACTGTGTCCAGTTCTGGGCTCCTTAGTACAGGAGAGAGAGTACGGACATAGTGGAGAGAGTCCAGCAAAGGACCATCAAGCAATTATTCAGGGACTGAAGCCCCTGGACTACAAGGAAAGACTAAGAGAGCTGGGACTGTTCAGCCTGGAGAAGGAAAGGCTCAGGGAGCATCTTGTAAATGTGCATAAATACCTGAAAGGAGGGTGCAAAGAGGGCAGAGCCAGGCTCTTTTCAGTGGTACCCAGTGACAGTACAGTGAAGTTCCCTCTGAACATCATGAAACACTTTTTTTTTTTACTGTAAAGGTGACTGAGTACTGGCACAGACTTCTCAGAGATGTTGTGGAGTCGTCTTCTTCGGAAATATTCAAAAGTGGTCCAAAACCAGTCCTGGGCATCTGGCTCTAGGTGGCCCTTGCTTGAGGAGGGGGGTTGGACCAGCTGACCTCCAAATGTTTCTTCCAACATCAACCATCCTGTGATTCTGTGATACTGTGAAAATTAACTTCACAGAGCAAGGAAGACTTTAAGTGTTGTTCTAAAACCAGTAAAAAGCAGCTAGAAAATATTCTTCAGATACTGACAGGAACCTCCAGAGTGCGTGTGACCCAAAAGACTGACACCAAAAAGAAAGTGAAAAGCCAAAACATGCCTATCTAATTATTGAAATACCCCCTGGAGCTATCAACATACCAAGTACAAACATCAGCGAGAAGTGGAGCCGTTCAAAATGAGGAGCAGCTAATTTATTAGGCTATGAGACCTATAGAGGAGAAAAACAGAGGAATAATTCTCCTTCCTTCCTTTCCTTCCTCTTTTACAAAAATGACAATAAGGTTGTTGCTGCCTCATCTGCTGTGAACATACTTGAGGTGGAGCAGAGATAACCCTGCACTGGTTTTCTTCTCTCCAATGCTTACTCAACAGCAATTTTTTGTTTCTGAGACCACAGGTTCTTGGTATAGTGCTGCTGTTACCATGCTGTTATAAATTATGCCCAAGCCCCAAAAGGGAAAGGGTGCATCCTTCCTGTCATATTAGATTTGTGCCATGGAAGGCACTACTTTGATAAGTAGAGGCAGTTCTGTGCTAGACTTCAACAAACATTACAACTTTCACACTGAACCCCTATCAAAATACTCCCTTGGGAGAAAAAAAAAAAAAAAAAAAAAAAAAAGACCAAACCAAAAAAAATAAACCAAACCAAAATGAAACAAAATAAACTTCCCAAAAAAACCCAGCAGATATCCACCCCCGCTCCAGATTTTGTTTACATTTTTTTCGTTTGCAACAGAAAGTAGAACAAAAGCAAAGGAGAGAAATTCTGACAAGTCAATGCTCGTCATCCCCGTTAACAGTAAGTGACCATTTTCTGGGTGCAAAAGCTGGGTGTTGGTTTGGGACCGTGTTTTCCAAGTTTTTCCTTCTGAAATTGTCAAGGTCTGACAGTCTTTGCAGGCAACAGCCAACAGGTAGCCAGCCGCAGGTTCATGTAAAAAGATGTCTCTCATTTGTGCTTGAAGTCACAGAAACACAGGTCCTTCCTCCTCCTCGGCCTGGGCCGCCTCTGGCCCTTTCGGAAACCGCTTTTGCCCCCCCCCCGCGCCCCCC
>NW_009259427.1:702100-714754 GCF_000687185.1 Egretta garzetta | reverse complement strand
CGGTGCCCTGCGGGGGGGCCCTTGGAGCCGGCTGGGACCGGCTGTGTCCGGCACGGGGCAGCCCCGGCCTCTCCCCTCAGGGGCCGCCCTGCAGCCCCCATGCTGCCAATACTCGATCCAATTTTGAAAACTGATGCTGAAAACCAGTGCTCGTTGCTTTGAACAGGTCTAACAACTATGTATCCCTTCCGTTAGCTGCCCCTTTCTCTGCCATTACACATAAGTAATTCGCATTTTCCTTCAAAGCTCATCAGAATGTGTCTACACCTCTCTGACATCATTCACCTGGTAATGTAGGGACTTTTGCAGTTCATACTGTACAGCCTCCTTTATTTGCCACTTAGCTTTCCAGAGAAGCAATCCAGTGCTTTCCGCCATACTCCACCTCAGGCTGTGGATCAGCTGATGAGGTAAACCTCAGCAAAGTCAATCAATTTTTAGTTTATTGCGGAGCTATTTGAAGTGAAAGAGGCACTGTGCTCATACAGCCCATTTATTACGAGCACGTACGGAGGGCAGCACAAACCTTTAATGCGTGGCAGAGAAAACAGGAAAATGCATCCAGATTTCTTTTGCTTGTTATGGACTTAACCACTTCCTTGGGGAAAACACAAAAGGCTGTACTCAGGATTTAAAGGTCAGGCCTGAAAATGTGTACATAGACATGTAGTCTCTTGCTTTCCTTGGCACCACTTAGCAAATACTTAACCCTTACAACCTAGAAGGAGGTTTTCAACACCAGCTTTTTACAAAAGGATGAACTGTCTTCAGACTGGACATTTGGATTGCTGTAAGAAAGTAAGTAAAATCAAATTGTGAAGACCCTCTCTCTTTCTTTCTCATAAAAATGTGTATTATCTCTATAAAGATCAGCAACCCAGACAGTTAATTTTCCTCCCCTTTTCATTAATAAATGCTTGGAATGAGACAGTCTCAAAACCTCGAACACAAAGAATTGTCTGTCGAACCCCATACATTACAACAGTTTTTAATCTCTGGAGAAATACTTCTCTTGCATTTGTAGAAACAAACATGGAGTGTGAGCTTGAGAAAAAAAGAGCCTTTGCCTTAAGGATTGGGTTTGGTCTGCTTCCTAATGCTACTTTGCATTCACTTCATTACCAGCAGTGTTCAAATTAGGTCACAGACTGCATGTCAGTACGGTGCACTGCTGGCACTGTGTGTCTGGCTGCTTTGTTTCATTCTTCTCCATCTAGTCACACCTTTCTTCTCAGTAGCTGGGCAACAAAGAAAAAGAGCTGCACAGAAGATGAGCAGGGTGGCAAAACATGCCCTCCTCAGTTAGGATTGAGTAGTTATCCATGGTTCCCTCCAAGGCTTATAGTGAATATTTGTCCGGACCAGCAGAGTGGCATCTCATTTTGACAAAGCTTTGAATATCTAATAATAGGACCTGAGTAAGAAGATGAGCTGACCTTAGTTCCCTCTACAACTAGTGAAGGACTGATTCCTCCAGAAGGGTATTCTTTCCTCTGACTGTAAAAGGAGCCTGGATGACTAGACTCTGCACTTATGTTCTTCAGTTAAGTAAAAAATAATAAAAGGTAGGTTGGAAGGAACCTATAGAGCGCTCTAACCCCACTCCTCCATGAAAACAAGGCTAACTCCAAACTTGCCAGGTTGCAGATAATCTTGTCCAGTTTGATTCAAAAATCTCCAAAGATGGAGATACCACAGCCTCTCAGGGAAACCCTTTCCCATGCCACATCATTCTCCTACGGGCAAAAGTTTTCCTCATTTCCAATCAGAATTTACTTTTTTAAAGTTTGTGACCCCTGCCTCTAATCCTCCCTAATACCTCTAAGAAAGGCTTGGATCTGTCTTTTTTAAATGCGTCTTTTATAAAATTATGGGAGCCCTTACATCCACCTTTACCCTTAACTTTCTATACTGAATAATTCCATTTCCTTCATTCCATCTTTGTATGCTCTGTGCTGTAGGCCCCTGATCATTTAGGGGCCCTGCACTGGACTGTCACTGGCTTGTTCACAAAAGTAGTGATAATTAGTACCATGAGATCACTCCAAAGGTATCAGCATTATTCAGCAACTCCCACATATGCAGGAAAGTTCAATGGTACACAGAGAAACTAAGAGCTACCACTGTACAGTTTCTTCTATTTCTAAGGTATGGGTCAGTACTGATCAAAATCTGTGAAAATCACAGCTTTTCAGAATCTCACTAGGTCAGTCTTGCCGAGACCATGTAGTTTATCCTCCAGAAAAATTGTGCCTTCTAATTTCCAAAATTATTCTTGCTAAAAAAAAAAAAAAAAAATCCAACAAAAATCTAGAGGAAGAAGATCTTCAAAATGCAACTGAGCTAGAGAACTCTAAACACTGACTTTTGCATAGAATCCTTATGTATATCTAAACTAATTTTTCACCATAGGTATACCTGTACAACCAAACAGTATTAAGAAAGCAAAGGATGAATAATTAAGAAAGATCTCTACATCTGCACAAGAATTTTCTGATTGCGTCTAAAGAAACGTGGAGGAATCCCTCTCAAAACAGATGATGCAGCATAGGCCAAGTACAACCTAGCTGACTCTGTTCCATCCAGGGTCTAGTCTGGAAAATCATGGTTATCTAAACCAGCTGTACTTACCTGTCCTGTTCCACTGAATTTAATGGACTTAAATGCATGAGAGTGAGTCAATACAGGAATGCAGGTTGTGATACCGAAGCTCCATTTAAGATTGGAATTAATGCCTCAGTAAAATTAAACAACATTATTTTATAATACAAACAGAATCACTCATGAAGAAAAGTGCACTGAAAAAAAAAAAAAAAGGCGGCTACCAGAATATCTAGTTCTACATATTTTGATTTCTCATATTCTGAAGGAGATTGTCTCATATGTCTATATATGTAAAATATATTTTTATATTTATAAAATAAAAAAATAAGAATATATTGGAAACTCTTTATAATACTTTGGAAGGAAAGTAATATGCAATGAGTTTTATTTCTTTAAATGACTTGTGAGTAGTGATTCTCAGCATTTTTTTATTATTTACACAGGAGAGAATAGTTTTACATAACATTTTGAACTATACACATGCAGACATGCACTGACATAGACATGTACATGCTTAAAGACAGTCTCCACCAAAGAACTGAGTAAATTGCATTATCTCTCCCTCTCTTTTGGATTTCAATGTCAACAAATAGAAACTCAATTATTAGTATGCAGACAGATTTCCCTAAATTACACCTTTAGCCATTTTTATGACAATGCTGACAGTGTTATTACCGAGTAGAAAAGAACACCCTGCTGATTTCCTACTTTCAGTATGAAACAAAGACAAAAGCCAGAACTAAAAAAAAAAATAGAGCTTTTTTGTATGTCTTCTGGTGATGTGCCTTTTATGCAAATATCTCATAGTTTTCTACAGTAATGGTACCATTAAATGCCTTGAGATTATTTGTAAGAGAAAAGTGTTACCTTGAGATTAAGACATAAAGTACTAAGTGCATTTTTAGGAACAGAGAAGATTTCTCTGTAAAGAAGTTAATGTTCCAAAGAAAGCTTTGTTTATTCGAAAGGTTTTATGGTTGTGCTGTTTTCTTCACTTAGCACCTTAATTCTCATGAACCATACGGCTGTCCAGATGTTTAAAATAAAAAGCCCATTTGGGTATTATCAGAGATTACTGAGAAAAGATATACAGACATGATGTTTAGCTATGCAACATAAATTCTCAGAGTGTGTAGTACGCAATAAACACCATAGCCTAGATCTGATGAAACTGAACACATAAATCATAAAAACTAGACAAAGGTCTCATAATGCAATTTACCTCTAGCCAGATGCCATCTGAAAAGAATCTACTAGCCAGGGTGATAATCCTTTTTTTATTTTTCTTCTTTTTTCTTTTTTTCTTCTTCTCACCAAGGTGTTATTGGGAAATGTGTTTACCAAGGGTGAATATGTTTCTGCCCAACCCAGATGCACTTTTCAGATGTTCTTGTTGCTTGTAATGCCTTGAGAATAGGGCTGCCTAACATCTAAAATATATACATTCTCCTTATTGCCTGAATCTTTCATCTCCTCTCCTCCGGGGTTGCCTAATATGCTCACCAAGCTATAATTGTTTTGCTTCAGATAGCTTGGCCCACTTGCTGAGTTTCATTTGCTGTCACACAGTCACAAATTACAGCATTTACTTCACGCTACCTCCATTCCAAAGTATCAGTTTGCGCTTGCTGAACTGGAGAACATGATGATGGATCAAGGCGCATTTGCGCTAATCCATCTCAAGTTGATTCTCCAAAGAATGCAGCACAGTAGTAGTCTGTGGCATTTCCTTTCCATTTTAATTTGCTTATGCTGTTTTCTAGTAATTGTTTGCTATCCTAGGCTTTGCTTCAGTCACAGTAGTTTGCTCTCACTTTTCTTCCTTGGCTTTTGACAGACTGTAAAAAATAAGTAAAGGAAAAAAAAAAAAAAGGAAAACAGATGGAAAAGTGATTTTTGTTTTTTACCTTCATAAACAAATTTTTAAAGCTAGCCAGATTTTCTGCAGGTGTAAATCACTCTAGCTCCACTGTGCATGCCATTTTTGCCAGCTGAGGCTGTAATACAATACTTCTAAAATGCCAGTGATGTAGCTGTTGTCTAGACTTCAGTTTCAGCCATAGACACACATGTCCTAAAGGAATCAATTGCACCATGTTATCTATATTCACTGACAAATTGCATCTTCTGCTTCAAATCCTTTCAAAAATATTTGCTCCTAAATGTATGAGAATTCAACATTAGAGTGGGCAGTGAATGTACGTTTCATGGAAATTGATTAGCATGGGTTCGAAGAACAGCTCAGTTAGCGAATCCTGAAGGAATGGGTTGGCATTTATCTTTTACTTTATATGCTTCATTAGTGGTTCAGAGTCTTGATTATGGACCACTTCCCCACTACTGTAGATGCTGTGTCTGCACACAACAACTGGAGAGTCCTCCTTGCTTAAAGAGTACATTTTTAATGTGCTAGTAACGTTAGGATTCTTCAATCAAATTCATCCATATAAAAAATTGAAAAGCTTTAATGGTATATTCTTTTTTTTTAACAAAAAAAAAAAAAAGAAAAAAAAAGCAAAAAATTTAGTGACAGAATTGATACAATATGGCCATAGTGATTTAAGTTTGTTAAAACTACTTCAATTTTTTGTGTTGTCACAGTGGGTAATGTAGCAAAAATACCATTGCTGTGAAAATCTTAATTTAGATTTCCTTAGTGTTGTCTATTCAAATTACTAGTATTCAGTTATTGATGCCATTTTTTCCCTGTGTTTGATTTGCATTGGGGGTCAATTCCCCAAAGCAGCGCACAACCTTACCTGCACGTTCTCTCTGATCCTCCAAATAAAATCCATTGCAATTTTTAGAAAGTATCTGCTTTTCTTTTCTTAATAATTCTTGGAAAGTCTAAGATGTTGTGCTCATTAGAGGATATGAATGGAGTAGAACTAACATAAGGAAGACTTGCATGATGAAGGCTTGTAAGTTTGGGCACTAAAGTAGTGAGGTCACCAGTACATCATGCCAGCATTCAAAGTTAAAAAGTTATTTATTTAGCTAGAGTCCCCTATACTGTCACGTATAACTTAGGATTTTATGTTTGACCTACAGTCCTTGAGGTGTACCTTGGAAATGTGAAGGATGTAAGAAGGGACAGTTTTTTTGCTGTCAGGATAGGGTTAGTTTGGATTTGCTGGACTTTCTGTGCAGTGCTCTTGTATCCTATTTTACTGAAGCATTTATACTGCTTTCTAAAGAAATATCTTGCCAAGCTGAGCTGATCAAGGATTGAAATTATTGTTCTTAATTAATAGAAATCATAAGAATGTGTAGTATTACCATTTAAAATGTTTTGGGGTTTGTTTCTTTTTTTTTTTTTTATCAGAGACAGTAACTATAAATTCATCCACTGTACAAAAAAAAGGATAATTACTTATTAGAATAAAAGTTGTTAATTGGGGTACAGGTTGATAAAACTACATTATGAGTTATGACCTAAAAATAAATTAAAGTTTCTAGACATGAAGAAGCGGACAAAATCAATAGAAATGGTTTGCTTTCTTTTGAGCAAAGTTAAACTACATACACAAAAATAGCAGGTTATTAGGTTTGATTACTAGACAAATTAGTTGCCTCTTCAAATTAAACAGATAGAATGTCACATCTGTTTGAGTTTAGAAAGAACCATTCTCAGCACTGAATAAAAAAGAAACAGTTTAAAAATCTTTTAAGACTTCCTGAGCCTTTGAATGCTGTGTGATTGATAGTGTGGTAGGTACTGGGTGCTGGAGCCCAACACATACACCTGGGACACACAAGGTCAAACTTCTCTGCTTCTCTCACCTAGATCCATCCTGTCATCAGAGGAAGGAGGATGATGACATCTCAGAAAGGCATTCAAACCACAGGAGATCTAAGCTGACTTCTGTAAAGTCTTGTTCACTGCATTGACTAACAGAGAAAGTGTACAGTAATCACAGCATTAATTTAGTCTTGTCAGGTAACAACATTTCAGTGAAATTAATCTGGGCCTCTATGTCTAAAACCTGCAGTGCTCACACACAAAGTTTTGCCTGGCTTTGGTGACATGCAGATAGGTACTGTGGGAGTATTCTAGGTCTGCAGCATCATGGGTGGTCTGAAGAAGGTCAGTGGGGAATGGTTGTCCTCTCTCTTCTCAGCACAAAACCCACAAATCACCAAAAGTAACAATTGTCAGATTCAAAGCAAACAAAAGGGGGTGGTTCTTTACACAATGTGCAGTTGAACTTTAGCTCAAGAGGTTTCACTCTAGATCCAGAGACATCTAAACGCCACAGGAACTTTATTTACTCATCTACCCAAAATTTCTCTAGCTGTTTCAAGTTCCCCTTCAACACCACAGGATATTTCTGTTCTGGTAGGGCTGTGATATTTGGTACTCAGTTCATTCTGCTTCATCAGGATCCTTCCTAGAGGAGCATGGTCGATTAAAGATCCCCACAGAAAGCCTCACATAAGGCAAAAGTTTGGGACATCACTGATTTTTTCTTTCTGCCTTGAGCTTTTCTTCTGTAATGGCTCTCCCATGAGGTGGGAGAGCGCAGGTTGGTATCCACCTCTAGCTGTAGAAATTCAATCCTACTTGTCTCATTTTCCAAGTAAGCTACTTTAACTGTCTAGATGCAGAACAGAGTGGGAGAATGAGGGAATTTGTGCATATTTGTCATTCTTTACTCCCTCCTGCGGAAAGTAATCTACTAGATAGAAAAATAATTTGAGATTCATGAAACCCGGCAGAGCACAAGTGGGAGCCTAGTGATTAGGACCCCCTGGAGACCTAATTTACTCCTCCAACAATACTATTGCATGTGAAAACAGTTACAGGATAAAACACAGACTATTCACTTATTTTTCACTCTGATGCAAAATGTCCAAGTGTGATCTCCTTTCATAGGAATGATATTCTGAGCAGACAATGGCCATACAGATGATTTAATAGGAATGGGGTCTAACATAATGGTTTGTAGCAACAGATTCTGGTAGTAATTAAAGCCACTCTTGCTCACACAACTTTTTTTTCTTTTCCAGTAGTGAAAGAGTGGGTTCTGGACTTTACTCAAACCACAAAGCTATGGTTGATCTTACCAAACACTGAAAGTGACCAAGTAGTACCCAGATTGCCCAGCCAGCTGAAAGTGCTAGGTAACCAAGACTTCCAAATAAAAAACAGCAGCAACGCAGCAGCTCCAAAACCAAAAACCCACAAGTTAAATGTGACTTTTAAATCCTAAAGAAGGATCTTTTAAAAGTAAGTTCTCAGAATTAACATTTACTGTGAAATTCAATATTTCCCATTTCCAAGCAGCTAACAGGAGCAGCTGGCAGACACAAAAGTTTGTGCAGCAATTTCTGTGCTTTGCTTTGGGATTTCCTGAAAACTTCTGGGACTATCAGAGGTCTCCTGGGAGCTCTTTGAAGTCCAGGGTACTAGGTGAATCTGAGAAAGGATAGCTACAGGAGGCCCTCATTTCCAGTTCTAGCAGCTTCTAATGATCTCTGCAACATTCTTGATCTGAGGGTGCTTTTAACTTTTTTTTCAAACACGTCATCAACCAGTGCTAGGAAGAGGCCTGGATAGCTACTGACCTTATAGTACAGACCTCAGATGTAGCAGTTGGTACAGAAGAGGGCACAAGAAAGGCCAGAAAGTCTGCCGCTGTCACTCTTGGTGTACTCAGCAATGATGGTGGTACACAATGGGGCATGGTCCCCAGCATCCACTGGAGCAACTATACCTGTACATCAGAGACCTTGACTTAAATCTCAAGGAAGGATACAGGTTTCTATGATGATGGTCAAACACTGGCATAGGTAGCCCAGAGAGCTTGTGGAGTCTCTGTCCTTGGAGTATTCAAAATCCAATGGAACATGGCCCAGAGCAACCTGTTCCAGCTGACTCAACTTTGAGCGGGGGTTTGGACTATAAAATTTCCAGCAGCACCTTCCAGGCTCAACCTGTTCTGATTCAGGAATTATAGAGAACACTTCCAGGTAAATCTTGGGAGAAGTAAGGTATTGCCATTGCCTCCGCTCATGGAACTCTAGATTTTACATCTAAACAAATTTTCTTTTTGTATTAAAAAGAAAACTCCTATAAATCTCCCTGGAATTTCATTTTCCAGTCCAGTTATACCTGTGGCCTTTCTTAGGACCTTTGAACCAGTAATTCCCAAGTATACTCATCTTTACCTCAGTGTGTAGAATTCATCAATGGTGTTTTTCATGGACCTCATGCCCATGGTTACCCCTAACCTTTGCATGAATGATTAACCATTCAAATGTTCCCTTTTATAAGAGACTTCATTACAGCATTAATTCTATCCAGAACTGCCTGCTGGTCTCATATGTTTCACTGCTAACCTTCCAGTTTATTACACAGTTTTAGCTAATGAAATACTGAGATGTCTATTCCTTGGCTAAGTACATCTTTGTGGTTTCTGTCTCCTCTAAAGCTCCTTATGTTATAAAGACTACATGCCTCTTCCAAGAAAGTTAATGGGGGCAACAGTCCATCACTGAGCAGAAGGCTAGGCTAAAATGACATGAGGAGATCCTTTCAAACCAACATGTCTATGACTCTTTGAAACCCATTCCACTGCTTCAGGAAGTTTTGTCCTGAAATCTAACCCCAGTTTTTTTAAAATTTAGGATGGTATTTTTATCCTGTCCTCCATGGATATTTCTTTCCTTTTTTCAGCAGCACATTACCTATGCGAAGGCTGTTACCAGGTATGCTTCCAGTCTTTTCCTCTTTTGGAGGAATATTTTCATTTTTTTTCAGTCTTTCCTAAAATACCATGCTTTTCAGATATGTGATCACTTTCACTCCTGTCCTCTGGCGTTTGTCCATAGCTCTCTTGGATATGTTGTTCTAGAAGAGGCCTCCCCAGTGCTGAATAAATAGGAAGGATAACGGCACATGGTTTTGAAGGTTATACTACTGGTTTTACAGTCATGACAGAGGGGGTTTGGAGGAGGATGACAGTGTTCACTTGTCACCCACTGTAACTTCTAAATGCATCTCTCTATAACGGCTGCTAAAGCAGCTGGTCTCCATTCTGAATTTTTACAGCTGATTATGCTTGTGAAGTGTTATACTTTGCATGAGTCCCTAATGAATTTAATCATATTTTTTCCAACCATATCTCCTGTGTCTTGACATAGTTTTGAATTCCAGTCTTGTTCTTGAACTTCTTGAAGCTTGTTGTCACCTGCAGATTTAATAAGTACACTTTCCATTCCATCATCCCGGTCATTAACAAAAGTATTGAATAGCTCCAAAATGAAGGCGGACTCCTGTTGGATCCTGCATAGCACTTCACTCTGTTTTGACTATGAACCACTGACAAATAATCAGTGAGTACAACTCTCTAATCGTCTTTGTACCTACTCTATGGTAGTTTCATCTAGTCCAGATTTCTCAGGCTTATTTGGGAAAATAACCTCTAAGCCTGTGTCAGATGTATTACAAAAGTCAAAATATGATGTTTCTGGCTTCTGCTCAATCCACAAACCATTTTATAGAAGAAGAAAAAAGTTGGTTTCTTCATGAGAAATGTCAATTAGCTGTTGCTCCTTGTTATTTCCCAGGTCTTTACAAAGAATTTGTTAGATTTTGTAGCTCTTTTTCATTGCACAAGCTATTACTTATTATTTCCTATGTTTTTTAACAAAAGCAATGTTAGCTTTTTAAAAAATGACAGGTGAGTAAAATTTCTCTTAAAATTATGTTGCAATATGCATTAGCTCCATGCTAATGAAACTTTAGTGTTTTGCGGTGAGAGAGTGCTATTCAACATAAATATGCAAAGCATATTTTTTATCTATGCATATATAGTACCTCAAAGAAATCTGCTTTGCAGAAATGAAAATATCTTTTAGTCATAGAGTCCATCAGTTGAAAAAAAAGGGGGATAATTGCACCTTAGATTTATAGATATAAGAAAAAGTTTTATGGTTATTGCAATTGCTAGTTATTCTAATCATGGAGACAGTACAGGGTGAAGGAAGTGGGTATTCTTATTTTATGCAGAAGATAGTTTTTGTATCTAAGTTTG
The DNA here is from genome assembly GCF_000687185.1 of Egretta garzetta. Taxonomy (NCBI): domain Eukaryota; kingdom Metazoa; phylum Chordata; class Aves; order Pelecaniformes; family Ardeidae; genus Egretta; species Egretta garzetta. The sequence continues at coordinate 704,111 of NW_009259427.1, read as the reverse complement.
GATGCTAAGCTTTTAATACAGCCAGTGTAGAAGAGTAAGCTCTGAATTACCCCTGAGAGGTTCTTTACTTAGGACTCAAACTAGAAATCTAAAGTCAGGCAGTGTAATTAACCTCCATGGTTCCTTTTCTTCCATTGCCCACCAATCCCACGCTGCCCTATCCTCAGCCAACTGCCCATCAAATTCAGTTTTTCATACCTTTCAGGTTACAAGACTTGAATCTCAGTCTTAATTTTACTAACATGTACAAAATTGAATAGATTACAGTCTAAATCCCTGATTGCAATTCCCTTTGCTTTATTGTTACTACCACAAGTAGGATGAGGTTTAACAGTTTGTTCAAGCTTTCTTTTTATCCAGATTTATGCTGGGTCTTGCTTCTTCAGGGAAATCAGAAGCTGGCAGTGCTTACTGAGCTGCAGTTATAGGTTAAACTGCCAGCAAGGCATGATCAAGTTTATAAACATTTCCAAGCATTATTTCCCACTGTTCTTTGCTGCTGTTCATATGACATTCAGCAGTGAAGCTCTTTAGGGGATCCTCATGGGATGCTTATTAGTGTTTTCTAATTGCTCCATGCAGAGGGAAATAACTGTACATGGCAGGACTCCACCATTGCTTTAGCCTGTTTAACTCATGAGGCCTTAAGTTGTAAGTGTCAAACCACAGAGAATGAACTAATGAGGGAAAGATTAGTGTAACAACCCTCTAATGTGTTATCAGGAAGGCCCATGTTGTTGCATTAAGCTGTCTTTTCCCAGATCAATGTCAGTATGTCTACACTATTGCCTGTCTTGACCTCCTTGATCTCTCATCTTAGGTTCAGCAACAGTCCAGTCTGCTCAAAATGGCCATGTGCCATCATGCAGCCTATTCCCCATCAGACATTTGTCTCTGAACCAGCCAGAGATATGCTTTGGGAATGGAAGATACCAGCCTCCTCTTAAATATTTAAGGCAGAAAATAGAAATAAATTTTGGAGGAGAAATTATTTTTGAGAAATCTTAGCATAACAAATGGGGTTTTATTGAACTATGTCCAAGAACTTAAAATTTAAAAATTCTCTATGCCAATCTGTAAGAATTGATAAAAGAAAAAAAAAGATAAATAGGGTTAAGAGGACATAAGCCTTACTTTTTTATTCATTTATTTTCCAATCATAATGAATAATGATTATAATAATTTTGATAAAAAACATAAATTGGAACAAATCCTTTTACTGAGGTCTGAATCTAATATATTATCCTCAACATAAGACAGACAAAAGAACCCCAAAACCTAGCACACCTAAGAAAGGTTGAAATTCAACCTAAATATACACTCAGATTTTGCATAAAAAGCTGCCGCTGCCTCAGTTGATGAAGCAGTTGACCTGGTTGCAGCATATTTGTCTGCTATTTCTGCTCATCATGTACTTAATACTACAATTCAAGATATGGTAAGTAAAAAGATTTTTTTTCAGTTCTCTCATTAGGACTTTCTGTTGCTCTCAGCAGTATAAATCTCCTTCTCTTCCTTTAATCCTTCTCTTTATGAAAACATGCTGCCTCCTTGCCATGGAGAAAGGTCCTGTGCAGAAGAATATGGTGCCTTTTTTGGTCTGTAGTGTCCATCTATGCATGCTTTTGAAAGAAGGAATGGGCACCATAATGGTTTACTGGTGGATCAGGCGATTGGGATGGAGCACAGCAGAATCAAGGTGGACACCCTCAGGTGCAATAACTTGACACCTGCATCCCTCAGATGTTCTAGACATTGCAATGACATAAGGCTTCCACCTAGAAGTGTGCATTGCAAGGCTTCTCTTTCTTGCTGCAAAATATGACGTTATTCAGAGCATCCTTAATGCATGACCCAAAGTCATAACTGTGGGAGAAAATGTGATAGGAATTAAAAATGCATAGCTATTTTCAAAGTGTAAGAATTGCAGGTACAGGCAAAGACATAAGCATGTTCATGCTCTGGGCGCTTCAGAGCTTTTATCTTTTGTTTGTTTGGTTTGGTTTTGGTT
>NW_009259427.1:698694-701881 GCF_000687185.1 Egretta garzetta | reverse complement strand
ATTTATTATATCCAAGAAATACTTTTTTGATTGTTTGGTTGTTTTTTTTTGCTTTGGGTGCTAGAACAAAAAGAAGGAAATAGATTCTGGAGGATTAGTTTCCCCCAGAAACTCAGAAGGGAAGAACCTAAACAATTCTGAAAAAAATTTTTCATTGAAAAATATTTTATTCAAAACTATTTTTACACCATATTGATATTACTCCAGATTTCTTTCATTCATTGTTTTAGAATACTTACTCCTTTGATTTTTAATTACCTGATTGCATATGTTAACACTTATGTTTACTTTCTTCCTCTCCTTTTTTTATAAATTTATTTAAAACTGTTACTCAGAAGGAGATCCTACTGGGCATCCTGAAGCAGTCTAAAAGCTTTGTAAATGGCTTCCTGATTCTCGTATATTTACTGGAGTACAATTGGTCCTTTCCCCCATCAACTACTTATCTAACTGCCTGGCATTCACAAAATCCATCCCGTTGAATCAGAAAAGAACTGATTCCTGATGCTATCATATTAAAACCAAGAAAGGTCAATAAAAAGAGCTATGCAAAACCTGAATTGCTAATTGGTTCTTTCAATATATTTAACATATTTCTGTAATTCTGTAGCAAGATCTGATGTGGGACAATGAAATCTAACAGCAGCTAACGTAGCTGAACAGCAGAGAAATGGTGCAATTTGCCAGAATGAAGAGTCTGCATTTTTCTATGTAGCTAAATCTGTTTTTTAATGGGATCTGAGATTTTCTTTAAGACAAGGAAGGGGAATAAAATGAAGAAGAGGAAGACGAAGAAGAATGAAATGAAAGGAAATAAAATTAAATCTCTCGCACTTGTTGTCCTTTCTACCAAAAAATAATGCAAACAGAAGTCAGAACATTTCTGTTTTTTCCCAGCTTGCAAATTTTAAATGCTACACCTGGTCTCTACACATTTACTGTTCTGGGGTGGCAAACACAGATAGAATGGCTTGTCAGATACCTTGGAAGGTGACGTCTTCAGTTGCCATAGCTAAATCTGACAGGGACCATAAATCAGAGATTTTATTTTGGTTTCAACCACCTTATTTTACCTCAGTTTAAAAACAAGAACATAAAATACAAAATAATTAATGCGCTCACCATAAACTATTTTTGGTCACTGAATTATGGAATATAGTTCTTACAAGAAAATTGTATCAGTTTTTAGAGAAAAAACAATAAAATTTGCTTTGCTTTGGTTTTAGTCAATGGGATAGTGCAGCTCATAAACTGGTACCTTTTTGGTCTTGGCCAAAAGCTTTTATAAAAGGTCACCATTTTTTTTTGTAAAATTTGTGAATAAATTCTCCTCCACTTTCCAGCTGTAGAGCCAAACTAATTTCTTAGAATAAAGCTACCATGCACTGACAAACTTTCAAGAAATTCCAGAAGCCTGAAAATAATATTATAGTTTCCTGATGTAGAACAAGTCAACTTTCAAGCTGGCCAGTATTTCTTATTTACTTTCAGAGGAAATTAACTTTGTCTCAACTGACAAAATCTGTCAAATCCATGCATGTAAAAAGGACCTACCTCTTGAAGTTGTATGAAAAAGAGCGTGGCAATAGCTTTGTGACCTATGAAAATTGCTTGGCTAAAATACAAGTAAAAAAATCCTGCACATACTGAGGCAAAAAAATACTTGCTGTCTAAAATCTGACAAATGTAAGTTTTGGATTGAGATAATCTTATCATTTGGTACTTATAAATTCACAGAATTTCATTTCATGTTTAACTTTTTTCTACTATCGAAATAAAATTTGAAGTTAAAAAAAAACAAGCTGAAGAACAGAAATTTTAATGAAAAAAAATTACATTTCAGCCATTCTAAAATTCTCCTTAAGCTGATATATGGGGGCAACATTTAAAATGACCATTTAATGTGAGCTGTTTTGCTTACCACACTGGAAATTTATAATTAAAAATGTCTGACGAAAAGTAAATGAGGGCTTCTACTGATAGCCATGGTTCAACTAGGCATGGTACTTAAACACTTAAGTTTCTGAACAGTTCTGTTCATATAATTTTCAAATGTTCAAAAACATTCTATTATTTTCATTTAAAATTAAGAGCAACACTAATACTTGTGAAATGGTCAGATGTTTCCTGGGAAGAGCTGGTAAATACCAGCATTGCTATGACACCAAACTGTGTGGGAGTGTCGATCTGCTCAAGGGCAGGAGGGCTCTGCAGAGGGACCTGGACAGGCTGGATCCATGGGCTGAGGCCAACTGTATGAGGTTCAACAAGGCCAAGTGCTGGGTCCTGCACTTGGGTCACAACAGCCCCATGCAATGCTACAGGCTTGGGGAAGAGAGAATGGAAAGCTGCCTGGTGGAAAAAGACCTGGGGGTACTGGTTGACAGCCGGCTGAATATGAGCCAGCAGTGTGCCCAGGTGGCCAAGAAGGCCAATGGCATCCTGGCCTGTATCAGGAATAGTGCGACCAGCAGGACAAGGGAAGTGATCGTGCCCTTGTACTCGGTGCCGGTGAGGCTGCACCTCGAATACTGTGTTCAGTGTTGGGCCCCTCACTACAAGAAAGACGTTGCCTTTCTGGAACACGTCCAGAGGAGAGCAACCAAGCTGGTGAGGGGTCTGAAACACAAGTCCTGTGAGGAACTGGGGTTGTTGAGCCTGTAGAAGAGGAGGCTGAGGGGAGACCTTATTGTTCTCTACAACTGCATGACAGAAGGTTGCAGCGAGGTGGGTGTTGGTCTCTTCTCCCAAATAACAAGTGATAGGGCAAGAGGAAATGGCCTCAAGTTGCACCAGGGCAGGTTTAGGTTAGACATTGGGGAAAATTTCTTCACAGAAGGGGTTGTCATGCATCGGAATGGGCTGCCCGGGAAAGTGGTTGAGTCCCCATCCCTGGAGGTATTTAAAAGGTGGGTAGATGAGGTGCTTAGGGCCATGGTTTAGTGGTGGGATGGCAGGGTTAGGTTAATGGTTGGACTTGATGATCTTAAAGGTCTTTTCCAACCTAGACGATTCTATGATTTGTGCCTCTTTGTTTAGCGAGGCCGAGGCAGAGCTGAGGGGGTACAGCATATCTCCTTGGTACTGACGCAGCGCGAGCTGTCTAGCTTGGCCAAGCAGCCAGAACAGCCACCATGCTCCCTTCTCCTGAGGCTTTGCATTAGATGCCTGTGGGGAGGAGTATTTT
>NW_009259427.1:651674-698000 GCF_000687185.1 Egretta garzetta | reverse complement strand
GATCCATGGGCTGAGGCCAACTGTATGAGGTTCAACAAGGCCAAGTGCTGGGTCCTGCACTTGGGTCACAACAGCCCCATGCAATGCTACAGGCTTGGGGAAGAGAGAATGGAAAGCTGCCTGGTGGAAAAAGACCTGGGGGTACTGGTTGACAGCCGGCTGAATATGAGCCAGCAGTGTGCCCAGGTGGCCAAGAAGGCCAATGGCATCCTGGCCTGTATCAGGAATAGTGCGACCAGCAGGACAAGGGAAGTGATCGTGCCCTTGTACTCGGTGCCGGTGAGGCTGCACCTCGAATACTGTGTTCAGTGTTGGGCCCCTCACTACAAGAAAGACGTTGCCTTTCTTGAACACGTCCAGAGGAGAGCAACCAAGCTGGTGAGGGGTCTGAAACACAAGTCATACGAGGAACGGCTGAGGGAACTGGGGTTGTTCAGCCTGGAGAAGAGGAGACTGAGGGGAGACCTGATCGCCCTCTACAACTACCTGAAAGGAGGCTGTACTGAAGTGGGGGTCGGCCTCTTCTCCCTGATAACGAACGATAGGACAAGGGGGAATGGTCTGAAGTTGTGCCACGGCAGGGTTAGGCTAGACATTAGGAAAAACTTTTTCACCGAAAGGGTTGTCAGGCTCTGGAATGGGCTACCCAGGGAGGTGGTAGAGTCCCCATCCCTGGAGGGATTTAAAAGAAGGATAGATGAGGTGCTTAGGGACATGGTTTAGTGGTAGGATGGCAGTGTTAGGTTAACAGTTGGATGTGATGATCTTAAAGGTCTTTTCTAACCTAGATGATTCTATGATTCTATTCTATGATTCTATAGCTGGCCAGAAGACGGCTTTGAGGCTTATTCTGTTAGAAAGTCCAGTCCTGAATCTAATTAAAAATCAATGATGTGTTGTGATTGTGTCCATGGAAGAAAGAGTTGGTCTTTGTCGTAATTTGCAGGGACTACCTGTTCACAGTGGATGAAGATCTACTGTAACTAGAGAAAAATGCCTCCTTCTAATAATCATAAGCTTTTCAGAGAAGTTTCACCAACTATGTGCAGGTTTGCTCCTGAATACAACATAATCACTGAACCATGAAGTAAATGTATCAATACCATGTAGAGTTTTCTGATTCTGAGCCTATCCTGTACCAGGACTTAAGCTTTCATCTCTTGAAAGGCTTGCCTCTTTGCCCAGTAAGTAAGCTTTCTGAGCAGCCTTCATCATGCCCCAAACTGACACCCCAGATTTGGGCTACAAATCAAAAGACAAAAGGAAGACAGGATCTTTTAGGACAGGTAAAGAAGCTGGTAAAAAAGGAGACAGTAGAAGTACAGCTTTGCCTATTGGCAATATTGATAATGCCTCCATTATGGAGTTCACTAATTCCAGAGAAGATATAAATTGTTTTCTAAAAATCTACTGGTGAAACATAAAGACCAGTGAACGAGCCTTCAGCTTAATCTAACATACATTTCAGTGGCAACCCCTGGCACATTAAAAAGTTAATGGTACTCTAATAGGTCATAATCACACTATTAAAATTTATAACTTTTCACTTTAGTAGTCAGAGTAATTTAAAAAAAACTATAACTTTTGTTCTTGGGGTTGCATTAGACTCAAGGTAAAATTAATCTTTAACAAGAGCAAAGCTCTGCTTTAACGGAGTTTAACAGCAAGAAACCCTGAGGCATCCCTTCCTAAACAACAGAAATAGAAAAGATAGGGCTAAAACATCCTGCTGGTCAATTTAGATGTGCAGAGAAAACTTCCTCTCCAAGGAAAGGGAGAGGTTTGAACATATCCAGGATGCATTCCTTGGTCTGGGAGATCATGGACCTCCTAGAGGTCAGTTCAAAGACCTTCCCTGTCTGCAAAACCCAAGCCAATTATTGATGAAAATACTGCACTGCCTTGTTCTGTATGCTTTTTTGCTGGTTGAATAGCCTAGAAAATGTTACTATTGATGGGTAGTTTTTATCCCAAACCAGCTCTAATCAATATGTTCACCTTAATCTGAAAGATCATTGAGGTGAATCCTGTCAAATAATAGAAAACCTTTTGTGTGGCCGTTTATTTGGCACTCTAAGAACAGAGAACAACCTGGCCTAGAAAGGACTGGAGGGTGATATCTCTAAATAACCTTAAAACTTATTTTGATGGGTGCTTAGAAAAGCAGTCAATAACATTACACTTCCCTTTGAGTGACACCATACTCCCCTTGCCTACAGTAGAAATGTTTATCCTTCAACAAAGTTGGCAAATCAAAGGTGGATCTGTCCCACATCACTGCACAAAGAAAGTGACAGCAATCCCCGGTTTTCAGAAAGGTTTATATTGCATGAGAAAATGTCAGGAGACCGAAGGCCTTTGAAAGGCAAAAGAGTTCCACTCATTTGAACTTTAGTTTATCTGATAGAAATAGCTGTCAGATATATTCAGCTTCTCTTTCTTCCTTTCAGTGACTCTGAGACAGGCCTTATTGAGATAAGCCTAAGAAAGAGGAAGAAAGGGCAGATAGTCAACGTAAAGCAGTTGTATTGTGTAATGTGACAGAAAAGAAGAGCTGAAGAGCTCAGCTGGAAGTCTGTAGTTAATGTTTTAAATATTGTCCTATTGAGCTTAAGTGCTAGCCGAAGCAATTTCATGTTAATGACAATTCTGCTTCCAAAGCACTCTGCTTAAAAGGAAAGTAATGCTGCTAATGCATTTAGCACTTCTCCAGAGGAAGCTGTGCCTCTGGAGGACCATGGGGAATAGAGGGAACAGGCTCCCGGGTTCAAAGACAAGGCAAGACTTTCCCAGTAACCTATGAGAGGTTCCTACCTTTCTCAACAGGTGCTGAATGATGGTGAATAAAATGTTGAAAACAGGTTATTCTTTTCTCTTCTGCCATAATACCAGGCAGAATATGATAATATCTCTAAGTCTTGCAGAAAAGCATTAATTAAGACCTTTCCAATCACTTTCAAAACACGCTACAGAAAACAGCAGAAGAAAAAAAAAAGAGAATACACATTTCCACTTGATACTCAAAAGTAAAAACAAAGAACTAGGAAAAGAAACCTGAATCCATTCTGCCACTGTCCTGGTGCCATTGTTCTTCCTTGTACTAGTACAGCTGGTGTGGATCCCCATATGTATGTGAGTCTGTAGCAAACATAAAATTCACATAATTTTAACCTATTCAAGTTCTAAGGTATTTTTAGATAAACTGCTGAAGTCGGTGTTTTGCTTTTCTGAGTCTTTATTCCAAAACTTGCTACCCCCCTGCCAGGGTTAACAGTATGTCAGTCTGATTGGAAGAAAAACCCTATACAATTCCCATCGGTTAGCCTTAAACTGTACTCTCATCTTCAATTGCAATAGGTGTTTTGAGATTTTTCTGCCATGTCCTGCACACATATTTTTGGGCAAAATTTTAATCTTGCTAATATTCACTTGCTGCATCATGGATTGCCAAGTGACTACAGACACGCTAAAAATCTATTCAACTCAAGTCCTTACAAGTTCTTAACTTAAATACTGACCGGGAGAAAAAGAACAAAAATAAGACAACAGAATCATAGAATCACAGAATCGTTTAGGTTGGAAAAGACCTTTAATATCCAACTGTTAACCTAACCCTGCCATCCCACCACTAAACCATGTCCCTAAGCACCTCGTCTGCCCGGCTTTTAAATACCTCCAGGGATGGGGACTCGACCACCTCCCTGGGCAGCCCATCCCAATGCTTAACGACCCTTTCCGTGAAAAAAATTTTTCCTAATGTCTAACATAAACCTGCCCTGGTAGACTATGCTTAAAAACTTAATGATAACTAATAATATCTGTGTAAGGTCTTTGCTTCTTGTGACCCATTCTTCTAATGAAGTCTTCCTGTGTAAACAATGATTCTTTGAACTTTGTCAAAGACAATGAACACCTGATATTTCATTGAAGAGGTGATAGCAGAGGCTAACAAACGGCATTTACTTCACAACAGTATACTATGTTGATGTTGCAGGCATTTGTATATGATTTGCAGTAATGAAATTGGCTTTATTATATGTATGTAACCTGTAATTGAATGCATAAAGCATCATCTCTGAATACAAAATCAGGCATAACGGCTAAAAACTTCCTGACTAAAAGTATGGCTCTACAATGTAGGTGTCTACATTTAAAATGGTCATGGCCTTTTTTTTTCCCTTAGTAGTCCATGGAAGTCTGATCAATACTGTCAATGAGATTTGTGGTGTGATTCAGTCTATATTAATGTGAGCACCCATAGATCAGATGGAGCTACATTCATTCTGTTTATTAACTCCCCGTTAGGTATAGTAAGAACTTGGGGTGCTTTCTCAGACTAGATTTTGACAGTTGACGTATGACATGAAGATGTCCCTGCTCATCGCAGGGGGGTTGAACTTTAAAGGTGTCTTCCAACCCAAACTATTCTATGATTCTGATTCATTGTAAACATGTGGACTTGTGGGAGATGAATCCCCACAAAGTGCTTCTCTAACTTAGGGAATCAGATTTTCATGCTCTTAGCCAAGTAAAAATGTAACCATACGCGCAGATCAATTAATGCAGGTCTCTGGCTGGGTGAGGCTACACATCTGGGAAGCACATTGACTTAGCTTAGGCAGAACACCAGCTTAGCACCTGTGTATTCAGGGTACTAAGCACAGACGTACTGGACCATGAATAAATGACCCATGTGCCCAGACTCATGTTTCAAAAGAAAGATGCCCTTGTAACAGTTGTCTAAAAAAATAAGCTATGACACTTCAAATATGACCCCTGTTGCAACAGGTGAGCTTTTCTGCAAAGCTGGTATCAATGATAGATGCCTAATTCTTGCCAACATTCTTGCCTTAGCATTTAAGCCTGCATTCCATCAGAAATCAGCTGAGAGAGCGATGGGAGATTTATTTTTCCTGATGTTTATTTTCCCTGAAGTTTATTTTCAAACATGTCCAACTGATGCATGTGTTTTGGGACAAAGGCTATTGCTTCTTATTTGTTGTTTCATTATCTTGTACAAGGTGGGCCTAGGCTACTATAACAGGACTCTGATTTTGGTTGCGGCATAAAGATGATGCTTAACATTACTGTTTATTAAAAAAAAAATTAAAAAGAAGACCAATTTCCCTTCATTTAACTGAAGAAAATAAGAAGGTAATAAAGTCTCATGTCACTGATGAGTTTTCTTTGGTGCACAGATGCATTTATGGTGAAATGAGCAAACTTTATGTAGGAAGGCTAAGTTGCTTTAGTCCTGAGTTTGTCTGTGAGATGTAATGATGGCTCAAGCAACAAAACTTTTGAAAAGCTGGGGAATAATAAAAAGCACTGTACAAGACATGACTTTTCCTTCTGCACTTCATTTCCTAGGAAACAGATGCAAGATCAGTTGGCAACCTGGCATCAGTCTGCATGTCTTGTTTAAGGGAGTGTGTTGTTCATAAAATGTTATGAATACAGTTACTCCACAGATGTGTGGAACTAAATTTGATGTGACATCAGTTTAATGATTTCACATGAAAGATTCAGAAGACTTCTGGTTGTGTTGCTTCTTTATATGTGTGATTGCATGGAAAACCATTTGTAAGACACAGAACCTGTGCAAATGGTGCATTGATGTTGGCTGCTGATTAAATCCACAGTTCATGCAAATCCTACTAAACCCAAGAAAAAAGCTTAAGGGCAGTTATCTAACATTCCCCAACCCCATAAGACGTTCCAATGCTTGATTTATTATTGTTTTGTTTTCTATATGATTCCAGATAATTGTGATAAATTTTAAACCAACAGTTTATGGGAGTTTAAATGCATGGTGGATGGAGCCTTTATGGAGCCATTCTCTGAAAGTTCAAAGCTGGTCCACACTTAAGGACTGAAATATTTCTGCCAAAGTCATATATGAAATGAATTGAGTTCCTCAACTGTGTCACAAATTCATTACCCCAACTGGTTGCTGGAAATCACTTGCTGAAAAGCCGAAGATTTTGATGTCTGGAGGAAGACTTTAAATTGCTTCCACATCCTTTATATGTGTCTTTTTGATCTGCCAGCTGTTTAACTGGTATCAAGACTGTGAGGAATTCAGAGCCTTTAAAGGTCCCTTCCAATCTAATTCTATGATTCTATATCCTAAAGCAGTGGGTACTGCCAGCCATTTCTCTTACCCTGAATATGCCTGCTCCAAGGCTATAGGATTGTTCATGAGCGGGCTTCTGAGAGTGAACAATGTAGTCAGTTTGTCTGACTTTGACTGTTGTCTTACAGACCACGTACAGAAAGTTTTAGGGGACTAAACAGTGGGCATATGAGCTATATTTTCCTAGAAATGAAAGTCAGAGGACCTTCCATAGGCCTAAGCTGGCCTTCACAGATCTCATCCAGCACTGTGCTTCATTAGGCACACTATTGTCTGCCCCTTTATGCCTTGTCCGTAACTCAGAACTAGCCAGGGAGTGACTAAACCAGTCCAGGTAGTCAGGACATTTTGAGTTAATCCAATCTATCCTTCCTTCTAGAGTGAGACTTTTTAAAGAGGTAGCTTCTGCTTGATAGCTGGGTCATTTTCCTCTTAGTTGTGAATCACCTATAACCTGTCGGTGATGTGGATATCTTGGGTATGCAAATGATTGCACGACTCTTAGGTTTACACTTCCTTGAGACTGCTTCCAGCAATCCAACTCTCTCTTCTTTATAACCTTTTTGCATTTTTCTTCCTTTTCTTAAGAGCAGATTAACTGGTGCCAGGTTTTCCAACTGTCTCCAGTCACGCAGAATATGAATGTGTGGCACTAGATCAATGCTTGCATAATTTGGGTGGAAAGGGACCTTTTAATGAAGACAATATTTTCCTCCATCTACACAGCTCAGGAGCAAAGCAAGCTAGTCTGCCAACCCAGGCACTCTGTGGCCAAGGTCTGTGGCATCAGACTGTTTCCTTACTAACAATTCAGCTAAATTGCTGGTCTGACCTAGTGGTCTCTTGAAGGTTTTCTTTATCCCAGAGATGGAATAAATTGGGAACTGTTCATTTAAAATGTCCACTGCAACAGCTCTTGCCAGAGATAAAATATTGTCACTGTGTTTACCCTGAAAATGAAGGAGAAAAGTTAGAAATGAAGAAAATATAAGGCAGAACTTTACTGTACTCTGAAAATCAAAACACAACCAGTGAGATTTTTTTCTCATACAAAATCAAATTCTGTTTCTGTAATTGTTCCAAAACATCAGGATTCTTGGGACAGGAAACTAGGGTTCAAATGGTACACTTTCAGCTGATGTTTCTTCCAACAAACTGAGACTAAATGAGCAGGTGAAAAGTCCAAGGAGACCCCCTTATTGCTTTTACTCTTGTTTTCCCAGACCATTTTAATTTCAATAAGTTCTGTAAATTGGCCATCCTGTAGTGAGACATACCTGTCCTTCCCAGTTTGCTGTGCTTTTCAGAACAATGTGATTTTCTAAATCACCTTCCTTCTCTTCTTGCCATTGGAGAGCTGGCTGTCTCAGCAGTCAGCTTTGTGCAGCAGATCCCCTCAAGGACACAGAAGTCCTCAGATTGTCTCTGTGATGTACCTTTGATTTTTCACACCAAGACTTGATGGTCAAAAACACTCATCGTGCTTTGCTGAGGCCATGCTGGGGCACTGTAGAGTCCAAGGGACAGGTCAGACAGTAGTGCTCATGAGGGATCTCCATAAAATTTGATGAAAAATAGAGCTGCTGTTAAAGTGAGTTACCCTCACTAAACAACACTCCTGGCATCTGTGCTGTGCATACCTGTGTGCAGCTACGGCTCATTACTCATCACATTGCTTTGTACAACTTCACGCGATTTTATGTCGTCCACTCCGAGACTGACAGTTGCTCCTCGCCATAAACCTAGTTCTGTAGTCAGCACATGTTTTGCCTCCTATTTCTACAGCTTTCATGTGATTCAGAATGTCCTTTTCAGAGCTATGACATGACACATTTTATACCATATTTCAGGGTCTGTGGCCTGACTTCCATGGATCTCCCCTTGGACTGCTGTCTGACTAATACCATCTCTACAGCCTAAGGGCAGCTTTAGGACAGCCATTCAGACTCTCTTTCTGTTGATATCAGTTAGTCTGTTGGTGTTTTATGCAGTAAATAGGAGCCTTTCAAAGTTCATATTCTTTATTTTTACACAATTTGACATTACATCCGTGCCTTGAGAGACATGGTTTACCCTACCAATAAATCTGGATGCCTTCTCAAATCTATCCTACTTGTGACTTCATCTCAACAGGATATGACCTCTGTTAAAGGAAGAGAATTCCATTGGTCGTGTTAATATTTTACCTTTGTTCAACAGTGCTTAAGACTGGTGTCCTGGTTTTGACTGGGACAGAGTTAATTTTCTTCCCAGTAGCTGGCATAGTGCTGTGGTTTGGATTTAGGATGAGAAGAATGTTGATAACTCACTGATGGTTTAGTTGTTGCTGAGCAGTACTTACGCCAGTCAAGGACTTTTCAGCTTCCTCTGCTCTGCCAGGGGCACCAGCAGCTGCGAGGGGACACAGCCATGACAGCTGATCCCAACTGGCCAAGGGGATATTCCATATCATATGATATCATGCTCAGTATCTAAACTGGGTGAGGTTGGCCAAGGGGAGCGATCACTGCTTGGGGACAGGCTGGGGGTCTGTCAGCGAGTGGTGAGTGGTTGCATCACCCGTGTTTCCTCGGTTTTGTCTCTCTCTTTCTCCCTTCTTATTTTCCTTTTATTACAATTTATTATTATTTTTATTACAATTTATTATTATTTTAATTGCAATTATTATCATCATCATCATCATTATAATCATCATCATCAAATATTAAGCTGTTCTTATATCAATCCATGAGTTTTCTTACTTTTGCTCTTCTGACTCTCTCCCCTATCCCACTGGGGAGGGGGAAGGGGAGCAAGCAGCTGTGTGGTGCTTAGTTGCCGGATGGGGCTAAACCACGACAACTGGTTTTATGACTACCAAGTAGTATGAAACTTCTTGCATGTCTTTCTATGGGGCTGGCACTCCCAGACTAAGTATATGTGCCAACAGGAGACAGCTAATCAAAGTAACTTTTGGGTTGTGGCCAAAGCTTTGCAACTGAAGCATACAGATCCAAGTTTTCATTTGTATGATGCTACAGTTCTCTGAAGCCCTGAATGAGCCATTCCAAATGCAAGAGGCAGTTAGGATTTTAAAAAGGTCCACATTTCTGCAGAACCTTTCTGTACCCTAACAGTAACATCCACAGGTTAGAAAGTATATAAATTGTTGGTTTCCAAAATTTCTTTCAGAAGGAGGTCCAAAACAGATTTATGGTGTAAAACATGTTTTTTAGGTACTTCCTACTCTATCAGTTAAGCACATAAAAAATCTGTCATGCAGAGGACAGGAACTTTTATTTATTTTTCTTTTTGTTTTAACTACACAGGAACAAGAAAACTTTTTGTACCTCATTTGACATACAGTCTGATTCCTGAATAGTTATTGACATCAGTAGTGAGATTAGATATATAGGTGGAGCAGTGTTAAGAAAATAGATCATGAAGAAGGTCTGTGGTGGAATAACCTTGGCTAAGGGCCAAATGCCATCAACTGCTCTCTTTCCCTCCTCAAGTGGACAAGATGGAAAAGTTTGAGGGTTGAGATAAAGACAGGGAGATCACTTACCAATTACTGTCACGGGCAAAACAGACTCGACATGGGGAAAAATAATTTAATTTATTGCCAGTTAAAGTAGATTTGAGTAGTGAGAAACAAAGACAAACATTAAAGCAACACCTTTGACCCCTTTGTCCCCTTCCCCAGGCCAACTTCACTCCCTCACTCCTAAGCCTCCTTCCCCCAGAGCAGCATAGGAGAACTGCATTATAAAAGTTGATCAGGGTATGGTTATAAAGCTGGTTGAGATAGATTTGTCAGGTTAATTAACCACCTGGCTCTGGGACCTGCCCTGTGTTAGCTTTGCACTAATGAGGACATGGCCCAGCATCTGGCTTTATCAGAGGAGGCTGAAAAGCTCTTATGCCCTTACTGGAGGCTTGTCACAGATAAACCATTAAAACAGTGTCTGACTTTTGACTGAGACAAATCAGGTAAAATAATTTCAGGTAGAATCTGTTTTCTGTAGATTTTCCTCTTTAAAAAAAATGTATATATGATTGAAAAGTTAAACTTGCTGCTATTCAGCCTATACTGCACAAGTAGTGTTTGCCAAGTGTTATACTTTAAGCACCTAATTGATCCGTGTGTCTGTTTGGTTGGAGTTCCCAAGAAGAGCACATGTCCCATCACAAACCATGGCCAGAAATTGATGCAGAAGGAGGGGAGGCTGAAGTCTATTGAGAGACACTGATGGAGGGGAACGTGGCAAAAGAGATACAGACAAATGAGGAGCTCTTCAGCTGTTTCCAAATAAATAATTTTACTCTGATTAAACCATTTTATTGCTATATTTTTTAGCTTATGGTTACCAATTGCAAAAATTGGAATTTCTCATCTGTTCTACTATCCATGGTCATGTATCTAAGATAAACTAATATTGTCAATTTGTTTAAAAAATAAACAAATAAGACCCTGTGCCTCCAGATTTATATATATTATCACACACTGAGCTATTTCATGTTTATAGAATGACATTTTTTCTGCCACAAGTTGACAATAAAGAGTGTGCTAAAAATGAGCTGAATTTATTTGTTGCTTGTGATGGAATGAGGAAATTTATTTATCTAAGGATTTGGTCTATAAAAGCTTAATCTCCGTTTGGGATGTTATTGCATAATTTTTTCTGTTATTCAGTTTGCCTGCAAACCACTTCAAATTTATTTTATTTTTTTAACCTTTTTTTACCATTTAGAGCCATTCAGTTTGATTTCTAACTTTTTTTTTTTTAAATGTGTAACCAAAAAACACCAATAGCTAATTCATATGCACAGAAGTTAAAAGAGTGAAGGGAAAATCAGTGGCTTAAGTTAATCTAGTACATAGTAAAAAAAATATCATTTGACAGATTCCTGAATTTTGTTTAAACTCACTGAATAATTCTGGATAAATAAAGGCAATATTTCTGGAAATGCTGAAAAAAATTCAATTAGAATTTTTTGAAGGAAATTGACATTCCTGAAATACACACTTGCCAGATTATCAAAATGGTGGATGCCAAAATCTCTTTATTTATGCCTAGGGGTTAGCATGCTTGCCAACATATGAGATACATAGGCAAAAATTCAGTAACAGAAGGAACACTATGTATCCTGGCCAACAGTATACTGAAAGGGCATATTTATGCTGTAGTAGTTGGCCTAGTGAATACTTAGTAGAGTTGAATATGGAATACACTCAGAAGGAGTTACTGAGAATACCACATAAGTTTATAGCACACTCTGGGGAATTAGTTAATGTGGGTTCAAGGTCTTTCAGAAATAAGCAATATTTGAACATGTATCTCTCAATTCCATGGGTTTGTTTGTTTTGATTTGGTTTTTTTCTTTTTTAGAAAACCTCTTCTGGGCAGTTTTGTGAATCAACTTTCAGGTTTTTTAGACATAAAATATTTTTAGAAATATCAAAAAACCTTCAGAAAAATACTTTAAAAATACTTCTATACTTGGGCTAAGAATCACAGAATCACAGAATCGCAAGGGTTGGAAGGGACCTCGGGAGATCATCTAGTCCAACCCCCCTGCTAAAGCAGGTTCTCCTAGAGCATGTTACACAGGACATCATCCAGGCGGGCTTTGAATATCCCCAGAGAAGGAGACTCCACAACCCCCCTGGGCAGCCTGTGCCAGTGCTCTGTCACCCTCAAAATAAAGAAGTTTTTTCCTCATATTCCTTGACTTCCGCCCTTAAGATATTTGTATGTGTTGATAAGGTCCCCTCTCAGTCTTCTCTTCTTCAGGCTGAACAAGCCCAACTCTCTCAGCCTTTCCTCGTAGGGGAGGTGCTCCAGTCCCTTTATCATCCTAGTTGCCCTCCTCTGGACTCTTTCTAGGAGTTCCTCATCTTTCTTGAACTGGGGAGCCCAGAACTGGACACAGTACTCCAGGTGGGGTCTCACCAGGGCAGAGTAGAGGGGGAGGAGAACCTCCCTCGCCCTGCTGGCCACACTCCTCTTAATGCGCCCCAGGATATCATTGGCCTTCTTGGCAACAAGGGCACACATGTTACTTACCTTGTCCTGCTATGAAAAGTAACATGCATGGAGATAATACGGTGATTTGAAACAATATTATGGTGCATATTAAAAAGAATGGGAGGGACCTTCATTGTTTTCTCTTGAGAAACAGGCTCCAGTTTTAATCCTATATATCAAAAAAAGGATTTTTGTCTGCCACTAATGAAGAGTATCTCTCTTCATTACTATTCGGTCCCTGGCATTCTATTACAGCTTAATTATGATTGTGCTGGTTTTGGCTGGGTAGAGTTAATTTTCTTCACAGTAGCTAGTATGGGCTATGTTTTGGATTTGTGCTGGAAACAGTGCTGGTAACACAGGGATGTTTTAGTTATTGCTGAGCAGGGCTCGCGGGCTTACACAGAGTCAAGGCTTTTTCTGCTGCTCACCCCACCCCACCAGTGAGTGAGCTGGGGGTGCACAAGAGGCTGGGAAGGGACACAGCCAGGACAGTTGACCCCAACTGACCAAGGGGGTATTTCATACCATATGACATCATTCTCAGCATATAAATCTGGGGAAGAAGGAAGGGGGTGGGGGGAGGGACATTTGGAGTGATGATGTTTTTAACCAAGTAACCGTTACGTGTGATGGAGCCCTGTTTTCCTGGAGATGGCTGAACACCTGCCCGCCCATGGGAAGCAGTGAATGAATTGCTTGCCTTGATTTGCTTGCGTGCATTGCTTTTGCTTTACCTATTAAACCACCTTCGTCTCAGCCCAGGAGTTTTCTCATTTTTACTCTCCTGATTCCTTCCCCCTTCCCACCAGAGGGGAGCAAGTGAGAGGCTGTATGGTGCTTAGTTGCAAGCTGGGTTTAAACCTCAACAGTAATATAAACAATCTCTTTCTGATGAAAGACAATATATTAAATGGTGAGGTTATCAGAAACAAAAGGGATTATTTTGAAAAATAGAGAAGTAAAATATTAAGTAAAGTAAAAAAGACACACAAACTTACATATTAAAAGTAATTAAGAAGTTCAGAAGATCAGCTATATTCATCTTAGTGATAAACTAGCCTGGACTACAAGGGTAGAAATATAAAGTATATATTTTTATATATAGAAACATAAATATATACCTATAAATATAGAAATATATAGGATAAAATATATTTTTGTATGTCATGGATTTTACTTTATAATCTCAGCCTTTTGTCCTGGAAGTTAGAAATCCATTTCCCACAAGATACCATTCCTTATTAAGAAATAGTTATAGTTTCCAAAGTTAAATGAATGTTGGAGTTCTCAACTCTGTGACTGACATACTATTTTCTTTTTCTGTTTCTTGAGTACTCTCACTCTTAAAACCATGGGTTGCATTGATCCATTTTTCAAAGCTTATACTTGTTAGCTTTGAAATAAAGTATAAATTAGAAAATAAAATAAAATAAACCAAAACAAAACAAATCAAATGCCCAAAGTGTGACAGTTTCAAAATATGTTCTGTGTCTTTGTGTGCTTGTCTATACTATGGTGTAAAATCTTTTTTATTGGGAAGTCAACAGGTAACTGAGACCACTTAGTAGTGCAAGTTCAAATGCCTTTGAACTTATTGGACACTATTTCTAGTTATCTGTCCATTTATTTAAAATAGCTAGGCACATCAAAAGTTATGGACTTGTTATGTAATAAACAACTGACTAACTTACAACTCTTTAAAAATATTGCAGATAGGCAAAGAGAGGATATCTTCTATAACCATGGTAAAGGAAGTCAAAGGTGAGTATCTATCTTAAATGTTATTCAAGTAAACTTTAGGATAAATGATATACATTCAATGAAATTTGGTACAGATCTTGCATTTTAGAAAAGCATTGGTCACTGGTTGACTATCACTATTCCTATTTCCACATGGGTCTTCTGAAGAAACCATCCAGAATGAATGATGTCCTCAATAGTGGTTTGAATTCAGTAGTTTTTATGGATATTTTTAAAGTTAAATCATTGATAAGTTGGTTCTTACAGCTGGGATCAGAGACATGATCTGCTTTCTTTGCTGGTTTATTCTACAGAAGTCAACAAAATTATGTAATGAATATGTAAGCAGGGCAGTGACCTTATTGCCTCCCTTTAAGTGGGACCCTGGGTATTAAAAATTCTTTCTTTAATTTATGAAGTAAAAATGTTAAAACTATATAGGGAAAAACCATTTATTTTGGAGGCTGTTCTTCTGGCCTAGGGATACCAGACCTGGTGGAACAATGTCTCTTTAAGTCGAAGTTATTTCAGAAATGTTCTTCCATATTCGAACTATTTAGAAAAAAAACTATCACAGCTATTTCATATTCAGTATAAATCCTTCCCTGGAGGTCTGCAGTGAGCTCACGATTATAATTGTAAATTTCCAAGTGGAAAGTTTTACATGCTAAGATATACTTTGTATTTAGGGAGAGAGATCGGGAAGTCAAGATTTAATTGTTTTATACCTTAAGAGGTATGGGATGAAAATAACAAAGAGCAATTGCAACGAAATACCCTGTATTAGGAAAGCTCAAGACCAGAGAAAGCAAATAAACCTATATAAATGTAGCTGGCTCCTAAAAAACATACTTTGTTTTAAAATGTAAATGAAATGTGCTTCGTTTCACTGTTCAAGACTGCTGTGTAGATTTGCATATTATCTCCTTCTCCTTTTTCAGTATCCCCGACCAACAGCTGTGACTTGTCAAAACTTGCCAGCACAAGGGAAAAAGAAAATGAAGGGGCATATTGGAAACTGTGTCAGCTTATCTATTGCTTTCAGTAAAATGTAATTGCTGAAGATGCCATTAAGAGGTGTCTGAAAAAATATGTTAAGGCTGCTTAAATTGTTTTTTTCTTCTCTCCCTTTAACAGCGGTGGTGTGATACCTAGGAAGGGCAGAAGCAAGAAAACACAATATCTTGTGCGCTCTTCTCACAAGTTACCTCCCTGTGATGAAGGGCTGCTGAAGCTGATATCTTTGCAGTGGTTTTGACAGCGTCCTTCATTACGGGTGTTTTGCAGTGCCCTTTATATTCCTCCTTGTTCTCTGAACCCTTTCCTCAGCCCTGCTCCTTTCTGATGCTCGCTTTCCTTCCTGAGGCGTCATATATTGTACAAAAAGGAGCTTGAGGTTTCTGTGTTACCATGCAGTGAGGTAAAGGGAGCCTGTATGTGCAAGGAAACCTCTATAAGGTGAACTTCCAAGCATTTCCCTTTGCACCAGTAAGGGGGATCAGGCCCATGTCATTGCTACTGAGAGTATACTATAAAAAGAGGCCATGTCTGGCTGGAGAAGTGACTTGTCTGAGAAGACGGGCTGAATTCTGAACCTCAGCTTGCTAATAAAGCTCCAGTGCTTTGGCATTGTTCTGACTGTTAGGTGGGAAATGAAGGTGGCCAAAGAGCAATGCACCATCTGCTGCCCTCAGTGCTTCATCCAAGTGCTTTGTGAGCTTCACACTATGATTCAGAGATTGAAGTATTAGTGGGAGCTGTGGAGGATCTCAGTTTCTCACAGATTGTCTGGCCCCAGAGGTAAGTCTCTACTCATAAGCACACCTTGTAATATTGGGATTTTGGTGTACTACTATCATGCAGTGTTGCAGTGAGGGTAACAGATGAGACACTCTTAAGAGCTCAGATTGTTCACTGAACACACTATGCATGTACTTTTATCACTGTGGCTGTGTGTTTCAAATGAAAAGGGTCTTTAACATCTGTCAGGATTCAGATACAATTGGGAATGCTCTAGTGGCAGAAACAGGCTGTTGCTTTCAGGGAAGGGAAGGGAAGGGAAGGGAAGGGAAAGGAACGATATCAGGAGTGGTGGAAATACCTTTTGCCTTGCAGATGACAACTCCAAAGTTGAAGTCAGGCTGTCAGCAGTTAGGAATGAAGTCTCTGGGCTGCCATGGGGTGATTTATGGAATGCAGGGTTATCAGATTGCAGTCCAGAAAGCTGCACTAAATTATCTGTTCTTTTCTGATGAGTAGATCAGGATTCTTTGTGTTTCCTGGCTGGCCTCATTAAGTTTCTATAATTATCATTTTATTGATAAAGTGCCTGCCCTTGGTGAGACTCGGGGGATGCTGCACAATTAAAATAACAGATTATGTGAATGTAAGATAATATACTAACAGTTAGAACAAAACTTATCTTACAGAAAAAAAAGGGTTAGTAGTTGGGTTTCTTCCCTAATACTAGAATTGAAGAGGGAATACTTTTCTGGCAGTGAAAAACTCAGCCATTCAAACAGGATATTTTTTTTAAAAACCTAGCCTATTTCTCATTGGAACTGCTGGCGATTAGTTGTCAACCAACCTAAGTATTAATGTCTGTTTCTCCTGTCTGTCTCCATGGTTTTGTGACAAATACATACAACTGATTTTCTAAATTCTAGCTAACTTCTGGCTCTTTAGTTAGATTCCTAAAATTACGGAAATTTAGTCTAGGTCATCAGGACATGATTTTCAGTTAAAAAAACTGAAATTCCAAGTTAGGTTCTTGCTCAAATAGGAATGTAGGAATATAGGACATGGATGGAGATCCATGGAGCAATTTAGGTACACAGTTGTTTATCTGCCAAAGAGAATTGGGAGATTGAAGAGGATTAATGTCAAGCCTTCACCAAAGGGACCTAGGCATTGTGGTACTTGGTGATGTTAAGTGTGTGATGGAGGTGCCAAGGTTGACAGGAATTCATAATGATGGGTTAAGTGTGTGTGCTCCCCATGCAGAGGGAAGAGTTAAGGCTCATGTTTTGTCATTCATACCAGGCCAAAAAATCATCAGTTCAACAACAGGAGAAATTCCAAAGACAACTGTCATTGATGTGAGCTTGTGTTCCACTAGGAAATCACATCCAGGTTTGCCTTTCAGAGTGCAGACCTTCGTGCCATACTTAAGAATCTTCTGGAAATGTGGTTGCCATTCTCCAAATTACTGGCGTACTATTTATGCAGTTATTATCTAATTAAACAACACCTAGTTCTTTTCGCTCTTAGCTGAATGGCCTACCCAACATGCTGTAAGTTCAGGATTCATTTTACTTGCCTTCCTTTTTAGCCCCAGACCTTGCCTTCTTGGATATCTAGGTAACAGCTTTACCAAGACTGGGGGAAAGCACTTCAAGCCAACTGGCTAGCTACTGGGAAAAGGCAGTGGTGGACTCAGGAAGGACCTACAGATGAGATTTTGTATGTGTCTTTACCATATCTTGCAAAGGAGAGATACCTCTCCTTTCCTTTAGAGCAGTGTAAGCAAATTAGGCATAGTAATAATTAATCTAGCAAATGGAGCATGTTTAGGGGTGGGGATTGGGGGGGTCTGTTTCTGTTTTCTTGTTTCTAAGCAGTCCGAAATAGAAGATAAGTGCTAAACCAGCGTCTTGGCAAGATAAAGGCACTTGGTAGCATCATTTACATGCCTGCACTTGTTAAGCAAAGTTTCCCTTGAAGGTGACTCAGACTCCTGCATGCTGTGTGTTTAGGATCCCAGTCACCCCCTGTGACAGGTACACCCCACCGCCCACCTCTGATAAAGATCGGGGCTTTTAACGTGGTGCTCACTGGCTTTTCGTGCCTCATTTCCATGCCTTTTATGCTCTACTGTGCACACCATGACCAAGTGCTGACCATCAGGCACCGACCTGGGCACTGTGCCCCCAGGTACTTACACCCCTCGATAGCGGGAGTGGGAGAAGTGGGACCCCTCAGCCAACAGACAGGTCCACAGCCGATGAGGCACCTTGGCTCAGAGAAACTTCTGGACCACAACCAGAGGGAGAGAGCTTCCCCCCTTGTGAGTGTGTGTGTGCGCGCACTTTTTATCATCATTCTTGTGTGCATTGACATGTAGTAACGATACCCCAACTGACACCTCGAATCAGTCATGTGTTCAATGTTATCGGAGTGTTGGTTTATTTTGGTTTACCCCTGTTTCTCATTGGTTTCTGTTGTGTGATTTTGGCTGTTTTTTGAAATAAAGTTGTTTGAGCTTGCATCTGGGTTAGTTTTAGTGTACCTCTGTGACAGCCCCTACAAAGTGAGCATAGGATCAATAACTGGAAGGTTATTACAGACTGGGAAAGGCCTTTAAGTAGCCCAGACATGAAGGCAGAAGGAGACTCTCATTCATTTTTATGTTGATTGGGTCCATGTAATTATGCTAAATATTTTTGCTTCTGTGAGATTACTTGCACTGTGTAAAATAAATATTTATTTAGCACTTTCACCTTGTGGGCAATGCTATCATTCTTCTTTTAATTACTATACAGTTTTTAATAATGATGGGTAGCACTTGTCATGCTGCTTTCATGTTCAAAGCACTTTGCAAATGTGAAAGGCAGTTATCTGTCACTGACTTTCTATAATAAAATTATATTAGAGAAAATATTGGGAACTGTTTGTTCTTGCAATTTCTTAAGATTAAAATAATGTTTATATAAATAATTTTTAAAAAGGCTTCCTAGATATGTGTCTGAAAGAAGGTAACTGAATCCTTGGTTTATAGTGGAAGTCACAATGAGTTACAGAGGGAACAAACCTTGATTTCAGAGTATATAGATGTTCAAAGTTGCAGTCAGTGTCTAAGCTACCATTAGGTTCTGTATGAATCTAGCCAACTCAGCCAGCAGGATCTTAAGCCAACCAGCCACACTCAAATGCTTGTTTTGGACTAAGCTGCATTTCTGTCCAGCCACTTCAGCCCCCTTTTTCCCAGCATTGCTACACACTTTGCCAACAGCAAAGGTAACCAGGGATGGGAAGCTCAGGGAAGGATAGGCTGTGAACACGGCAAAAAAGAAATCCTGACTGACTTGCCTAGCCTTTATAAAACTCTTCTGTATGTAGGGTCCAAGTCTTTGATGGATGTCAAAGGAATTGCAACTCAGTCCCATGAAACATGGCAGCCAGTGGTAATCCAAGAAAACAATTTCTTTTTTCTACAGAAGCATAGTTTGCATTTACCTTACATGGAGAAACAACTCATGACAGACAGACATGCTTGGATATGAATTATTTGCTGCATGTACTGTACAACTTTTTTTGTGGTAACTGGGATGGACTTCAAATTTTCACTCAGGCGGTCACTGACTTCAGGATACCTTCATATATTTATCTATCTATCTAATAGATATCCATCTAATATCTTGTCTGAGTGAAAGTTTGAAGTCCATCCCAGTTACCACAAAAAGGTTGTACAGTACATGCAGCAAATATAGATAAGTATATACAACTATATACACATAAGCAGTATATATAAAATTACATAATCTCCATTAACTCTACGTAGTGGCTCAGGAGTTTAGGAATGAATTTATAATCTGCTCTTGCTTTTCAAAGTACCATTTGCAATGCAGTAGAGTTAGAGAGAGGGCACTGACTGTAAGCATGATTGAGATCCCAACTACAACCTCTCCCCCTTAAAAAGTAATAATAGAAGCGGAAGCTATTCTGAGAGTGGTACAAACCCACTTTGTTTTGTACTGTTCTCCAATGACTCATGAACAATGGCTTGTTCAGCCCTTGACTTACTCCTGTCTTCTTCAGGAATCATTTCAGAAAACTAGTGGTATTAAAAAACAGTGTTGCTACCCTCTGGAGGGAATAGTAGAACCTATGTTATGGGCCTTTCCATCATCAGTATGCATGCAATAGAAAAATCTGATATTACATCAGGTTTTACTGTTTCAAAGACTTTTAAATATCTACTGCCATTTTAAATGGTTTTATGCTCTATGGAGATCAATGGTCAACAGCATTACAAGTCCTTACTACACAGGTGCACACACAAATACAAACACACGTACACATAGATGTAGTTTCTTTATATATACATACGTGCGTTTATGATATATATATATGTATATATTGTACACCCGAATACAGAAATTTATATCAAAATCTGTCAGGTTTGGGATTTTTTTTCATCAAATGAAATTCTATTTTTAAAGTCAATGTACAGAATTTGTACCTCAGACCTTATATTGGAGTTGGCTAATGATTCACAAAACAATTTTTTGGGAAGCTTTTTTAGGCTAGGATCATTCTGCTGTCCAATACTTGAGGCCAGAAAGGAAAGACGATACTCAGTGAACACACCAGATGGCAAAGGCAGTTACAGTGGGAAGAGGCTTGGTGCTTTGCCACTATGTGGATTGCACTGGACAATGCAGCATGCCAGTAAGGTAATGATGTGGAAAAAAAATAAAAGGTTACGATAAAATTTCGACAGAAAAGTGATCTTTCTACAGAAGAGAAGGCAAGAAAGTATTCAAGGAAAAGGGTGAAATCACAAATGAAAAGCTCATTTTTTTAAGGTGCCAACTCCATATGTAAAATAGCCGTGTGTGAGGGAGCTGTGGCTAAGTGGAGAGGGATGCTAATTGTAATGGATGCCCAGAAAAAATGTCAGCAATAAAAAAGAAATCCTAATGGAAGAGGAAGAGAACAAAGGGTGAAGAATGGGAACTGAACATGACAAACTGAAGATCAGAATTAGAATAAAAGCCACAGCCAGCTCTGAGGTCCCTGCCTTTTGGGGGATAAAATCCTGTGGCCCATGGTTTCAGGTGTCTTTCAGGTATTTTATTCAGTGGGAGAAGCTCTCTCTATTGATTTAGATAATTTTTTTTTTCATTCCTTCTTGAGGACAACAGAGGATGAATGCAGGATGAATAACCATGATCAAACCAACATGATAACACATAGCGGCATATCGCAGCAGGTCAGGCACTGTCAGGAATTTTGTAAAAAAAGATATGGCTAGAAAAGGAAAATTAATATCTTCTATTAGGTCAACATAGGCTGGGAAAGAATGGGAAAATTTTAGGGAATACCAATTTTTTACAGGCATTGTGAGATAGAACAATTTTAAGAGGGGGTTTGAAGGAAAGTGAATTCTGTAGATTCTGGTGGGGAGTTCCTTCCATACATCACAGAATGGAACAATTTTTTTTGTTTTCTAACAGAACATAGGATAGCTGGCCTTATAGGGAGATCAAGGGAAAGTTGACTTGGTGATACCAGGCAAAAGACAACAGCCAAGCTGTCACTGAGTAGGGCTGAGAAGTCACTTGATGGGCAATGACCGGTTTAATTTGGAAGAGAAGAGTGCTCCTATTCTTCAAGATATAAAGGAATGGGAGTAATTTCCGTAATATCTATGATCTCAGTGAGTTTTCCTCTGCCATTTGTGAGAAAGTTAAGTCTTGTTGGTCTCTTGGTCTAATCATGATGGCAATATTCAGTGGAAATAGTGGTTTTCATTTTCTCAGGGCAGAATTTGTTCAGTGATTAGAAAGCAGAGACAACTATGCTGTTTGCCTCTAATAGAAAAGCAGAGGTGAAAAGGTACCAGAGCAGGCTTCATGTGCCTATTTCCTTTCCTTTCCTTTCCTTTCCTTTCCTTTCCTTTCCTTTCCTTTCCTTTCCTTTCCTTTCCTTTCCTTTCCTTTCCTTTCCTTTCCTTTCCTTTCCTTTCCTTTCCTTTCCTTTCCTTTCCTTTCCTTTCCTTTCCTTTCCTTTCCTTTCCTTTCCTTTCCTTTCCTTTCCTTTCCTTTCCTTTCCTTTCCTTTCCTTTCCTTTCCTTTCCTTTCCTTTCCTTTCCTTTCCTTTCCTTTCCTTTCCTTTCCTTTCCTTTCCTTTCCTTTCCTTTCTTTTTTTCTTTTCTTTTTTCTGTAAATAGCAATGGGGAAAAAAGAACCCCACCAAAAAGAGCATGGGAGAACCTAGTAGATGTCAATGGCCAAAAAGAATCTTAATTTTACACCTATTACACATATACAGATATATGAGGCAGATACATCAGAAATGAATGGGTTAGATCAGATAAGGAAAAAAAAAGGTACAGGCAAGTATAATCAACATAGTCCGGTTTCAGTGGAACAGTTGTGATTTACAGAGCCTGAAAGCCTGGCCTGTAATCTGCAGGTAATGTATTTTTCAGGGCTACACTCAGATTTTTTCAGCCTTCCCTGCCTACAGTGGAGTTAGCAATTGGCCTCTGGTTCTGTGAATTATTCTCCAAAGACTCATTTGAGCATCATGCACAGTGGTCCTTAACTGAGACGTTCCATTGTGCTGGAGCTGAAGTTGCAACCCGTAGCATTGTTTACATCGCACTGCTGCTGTTATTTTGTCTTGGAATTGCAAATTTCCTAGTTATGGTAATCAGCAAGCGAGAACCATCTCTCTTGTGGGCAAAACTTAACATGTCAACAGAGTGGAAGAAAATGTCGCTGTTGGTACGTTGGAGAAATGCCAAGGTAAACTACTAGCTGGTAAGTGGAAAATTTCACTGTGTAAATATTTGGCTTGGGACTTCATCAGACAAAATCAGTGAATATTAGAATCAATAAATGCTCTGCTATCCATCAGAGTCTCTAATCATGATCTATTTACCATAATATATAAAGTTTTTTTAATGAAAAATAGAATCAGAACTTTTGATTTTAGAATAGTGGATATTTCACCCCACACACATAGCTTATTGTTTCAAGTCATAAATACCTGACCTAATTTTTTTTTTTTTTTCCATTTCCCTCTGGTTGATAGTGGTAAAAAGTAGGTCAGGTTCAAATGCAATTGCTCTGTCTGACATTTTTACTGATACAGAGCAGATGAATGAAGTTTTCACATTTCTGAGTCCCTTGTTGCCCTTGGTATGCACTTGCTCCTACTGGATATGTTCTTTTTTCTAAAATCTCTGTTTTAAATGACTGCACAGTTGTATTGTCATTTTATCCAACTTTTTTTTTTTTTTTTTTGGGTGCCTATCACAAAATGCTTCAACACTGTGCTATAAAACTAATCCATAGTATAAGATTTTAGTACATCAAATATACAATTGTCTCATGTATGTTTTTACAATTGTTCCATGAAACATCTTTATCAAAAATTGAATTTTTAAGGATTTTTCTTAGTGAAGAAAAACTATTGCTTCAGTTGTTAAAACATATCTCACTAAGAAATGGATTTGTTGCCTAGTAGGAGCTCATGGGAGGAAGGGAAATACAGATGGAAGTAGCAAATAGAAATGGGTCGCAGAAGCAAGAAAGTGAATTTCATTGTTCCTCTGGAGTCAGTGGTACCTCACTGCTTCAGCCCATGAAGGGCTGTAGACAGTCTCCAAGGTTTTTCCTTTTAGAGGAAGCACTGTAGTTGAGCCACACAGTTAAAGAAACCCTTCCACTACCTCTTTCTGAGTAAATATAAATTGCATGTGAAGCTCGGTTTGACAGGTCACAGTTTCCACAGGCTGAGCCCTGGGTAACAGGACTGTTACATGAAATACTTCAACCTGCTCTGAGAGCGGGAAATAGCTGGATTGCAATCCATCATAGCAGAACACAAGTCTGACCATTGCTGGGTCAAAGATTCAGGTGTTTGTCAAATAACGCTATAAATCATCTTACATGGGGGTTCTTCTAAGCATAGGAGCTGGATGCTAAACAGCCTGTGAAACTGGAAAACACAACGGCTTCACAGTGAGATTTAGGCACCCAGCCGTTGTAGGCTCCCGTGACAATCCTAGATAAAAATAGACATATATGATCATTGTGTCCATAGAATATTAATGTAACTCTGTGCTAGTTTTAGGCAAGAGTGTAGGGAGCAGCTTTTTCATGATTGTGGTACATGTGAAAGTCTCATTTCTGTGTCACAGTCAGAACCCAAGCTAAAAGCAATGCTATTCTGAACAAAAGCATTCCAGAATGATCTCTCCTAACCATGTGTATAGATTTGCTAGCAAAATTCAGATCCCTGATATTGTATCAAACAGATGCAAAAAAAAAAAAAAAAGTCTGGTGCTGGCTATGTATGTTGCTGTTTCTCTTGCTTTATTTTGTGTTTGGGATGATTATATGAAACACTTTCCCTTTAACATCTGCTGCCTGCCTGTAAATGATGAACTAGGTTCCAGACACAATTTCTGCAGGTAACCAGCTGTGATACCCTGCAGTGATTCATAATACTAAAGTGTTTATGGAGATTTTTGAATTTACATGTTTATGAAGTTTACAGTGTGACATAAGAGGAAATAATTTAATTGATGTTGTTTATTTTACTGCAGCCATGGCTCTGAGGTGCTCAGTACAGTAAATTAAGTTAGTGTGTACATCTCACTATATGGTTGCAAACCTCTACTCAACGGGACATATCTTGTGGAGAGAGAAGTGTGTGAGATCAAGAATAAGAGTGAAAATTTTCTAGTCTGAAAGCCACTCACAGTGACTGTAATGAAATTTAGTCTAAGAATTTAAATTGTTCAAAAATAAAAAAAAAACTAATCAGGCAGGGAATTCCATTTTTATGGAATTAAGTATCCTTCTGGAAGTCAAACATTGACTGCAAAAGCGTCTTCAGGTTCTTTTCTAAAGATCTACAAAACAAACTGTGGTTGTAGGATTTTAGTGTACTTGAATAGCTACTCATCCTGCGTGTCATGAGAAAGACACAGAGAGGAGCCATCTGTTTCTACTGAAGTTGGGGCTGGCCTTAGGCTTTCCATCCTTTTATACAGCAATGCTCAATGTGTGACAGTAACTCAGCAGTATTGCAAAGCATCATCCTGTTTCTGGTCTTTTGGCAAAAACTGCGGTCTTGGAGTACTTTGGAAACCATGAAGCAAATTAAATTGTACTTTCTTTTTTCCTCTTTCCTGATTCCTGCAACCTCCTCAACGGGTGGTCTAATTTTGCCAAGGGAGGTTCCTTGGTAACATGATCTTCTGTGCTGCACAGGCTTGGTTCAGTGGCATGGGAGAGGTGGGATTGCTCAGGGGCTTTGCCATGCAGCATGACTGAGAGCTGTGTGACAATCTGACCCCTACCCCTCTGGGACCCTTTCTTCTTTCCCCTCCTGCAATATGGGGTCCTTTGTCCCAGACTCCAGGCTGGGACCATTATTCTTTATTGGGTCCTTAGTCAAAGATTCAAGCTGATCCTGTATGTACAACAGGTTGTCAGATTTTGGCTTAGCTCTTTGCCAGTAGGTTAGGAAATGCAAGAAACAGCCTTCTTGGAAGCCAAGACAGATAAAACAGTGTGAAAGAGACTGTGAGTTCAGTTGTTTCATTCCTTCATTTGCTTTGACCCAAGGTGCTTCCTTTCCCCTCCTGAGCACATCCACTCTGTACTTGAAGGAAGAGCAGCCTGTAGATACACATCTAGGCAACCATCTGGTTTTTTCTTAGTTAGTGTTGGTGGCTTTGCTATACAAATAACCATCTTTACAATCAGGTTACATTTAAAAAAAAAATGAAGAAAGAAAAAAAGAAAAAAGGGAAAAAAAGAAAAAAAAATAATCCATGTCTTTTTAACTGATCCCTAGGCAACCACTACAGCCTGGCTTGCATCTATATGTCAGTATGTCTTCCTTTCCAGAACTGGTTGGCTTCACTCAAACTGCTTTTGTGAACAATCCCTGTCTTGTAGAAGAACCGATGCCTGGAAATGTCTGGGAGAATGCTGTCTAATTCAGGACAAAACTGGGCTGGGAACATGCAAACAATTAATTTATTGGTACTGTTTATTGTGGGGTAGTGCCTTTTCCCTCATCCAAACAGACAAGATCTGCATGCAGCTCTAAATAACAAATCTGCCCAGTAAGGAAGACTGAAATTACAGCTCTAAACATTTTTGCTCGTAGAAGGGTAGAATCCAGTTTTCCCTAAGCAGCAGACCATTTCAGAGGAAGATTTGTGCTAACCTATCACATCCACACACTGTTCTTATGTTTGGGCTGGTTACCATTCCTGTGGCTAGACAATCTGCAAAAAAAGATGGAAATGAAGCAGTAGAAAGCATTAAAATGGAAAAAAAAAAAGGTATAGATAATAAATATTAAAATAAGATTTTAAAAAGTAATTATAGGATTAGGATTCTAGAAGAAGAGGAAAACTCAGAGCTTGGCATTGTGTAAAAAATAAACAAAACCCCAACCAAACAGAGAAGCAAAAATCAACACCACCCCTACCTTAAAAGCACCAGAATTAAAAGATGGAATAGGCAAAAATAACCTTCCAGTCCTTCAGTGTTTTCTGAATTAAGAAAATAAAGAACAATTATATCTAGATGAGCAGAATTTGACTAAGGTGAATATAAACTTCAACTTAACCATTTTACCTTTTTTTCAAAACAACACCATCTTGTCTTCATTCTAGTTTTAGAAAATGTTAGTTAAAATACATTGATTACACCTTTTAAAAGAATTTAAAATAATTCTGCTTTCCTGCTTCATACTTTAAATTATTTGATTAAAGGAAAAATGTATAGAACTTAACAGAAAATTTCAAGCATTCAATAATTTGCTGTTTGCTTGAAACAATCATCTGGCATTTAATAGAGAATTAGAGCCCTGCTATCGAATTCCATAGGATGACTCATATATTCTACAGAGAACAAATATTTTCTATTAAGTGCCTTAGATTTTTAGAGTAACTTCTAGAGAACCTCATTGATTAATTCACAATTAAATTCTAAAGTACTTTCCTACCAAGGCACAAACAATTAACATGAGCCAGATTCTTCACTGCCTGGCATCTTGTGCAGAGAGAATGAAAAATGCTTATGATGTGATATCATTGTACACACATTTTCTATTTATTATGCATTAGTGCAGAGACTACAAAGTGCTCTCTCCTCATTTTTCTCTCTCTTCTTAAAACTCTTCATTTTCAGACTCTGTAATAGCTCCTCACACATGATGTTCTGTAATCCCTTTATCATTTCAGTTGTGCTTCACTGAGTTTTTTTTAATAGCTTATCGATGTCCTTTGTATACTGCAGGGACTAAACCACACTCTCTACTTCATTGCTAGCTATGCTAAGGAAGGAAATGCTGGAGACAATCCTTCACATCACACTCAAGTAGCTCCTATTAAGCCTTTTTGATGGCATGCTTAAAGAAAGCTACTGGGAACTGGTGCTTTCACAGTATTAGTCTGAATAAGAAAGACCACGTCCATCAGTAATAAGTGAGAGACCTGCTGAAGTAGAATTACTCAGCTCTTGAGCTGCAACTCTGGACAAGGAACAGCTTTTTATTAGATCACCCACTTGGAAAAAAAGGCCAGATTTTCAGGCACTTGAGAGTTTGTTTTAGTCCTTTCAAATATCCAAGCCCATAGATTTGTTTTGTTAATGATACAGAATCACAAAATCAATGAGTTGAGCAGGCACCTCTGTAGATCATCTTGTCCAACCCCTTGCTAAAAGTGGGGGTTAGCTAAAGGAGGTTGCTTAGGGTCGTGTCCAGTTGGGTTTTTAATATCTCCAAGGACAGAGACTCCACAGCCTCTCTGAGCAAACTATTTGACCACTCTTACAGCACGGATGTCGTCTTATGTTTATAGAGTGATTTGGATAGTGTCTCTGTATTCCTTCTGGATCACCTTGCCTGAACTCCATCGGTTGGCCACTGCCTTTTTATCCTTTAATTTATTCAACTAAATGTAGTTTGATCTCATACAAGGCAATAATTCAACTTGGAATGCCTGCCTCATTTGTGTCCTGAGCACATCATAACTACTGCTACATGACTTCTACAATGTGAATTGTGCTAAGAAGCAAAGACTACTTAGTACAAGAAGACTTAACTGAAGCAAAACATATTTAGCTAATCTTAAATTGCTAATCCTACACGGTAAACATACAGTAGTGCAGCCACATAGGGTAAGGATCTTGGTCTGGGAAGTAATGGACACCCTTAATATAAGAAATGCTGGACTCTAAAAATATTCTTTCTGACTTTTGCAACATCACAGGCAAGAAATATGACTAAAGATTTTCGATGAAGAGGACTGTAGACATCTAGAGCGCATTGCAGGAACATCACAGTAGTAGGAAAAGAAGAACAAAAATAAGATTCTTGCCATAACATTTCATAAATTAGTATAATTGCAAAACAACTTGCTTCTCCAAGAATTCCAGGTTCTCTGAACACTTCAGGAATCAGCTCCTCAGATGCATTTTATAATATCCTATTGGGAAAAAAAAATGCTGGAACATTTATTTACATGGCTACATCTTAATGTCTCTGGAGTAGTAGCTACAGTCCTGTAAAAATAAACTATAACAGTTGTACTTCCACCTCATCTCTGACAAGCTGGTCAAAAAGTTGTTTAACAGTATTGGTAATGAGTATGTTTTCTGAATATTCTCTTCCTAAAGCAAAATTCCAGCTATGGATTAGCACTTTCAAATCTGACTTCTGTGTCTGTTTTACAAGACTTCTTGTTTAGAATACTTCAAAAATAGACATTAAAATCTCAAGTGAAAATGGGATGCATTAATAAATTTTAGATGCTTACAAATTACAAATGGGCATTTAAGGTCCCTATAAAGTGGGGAAAAAAATCTGTTTACTTTTATACTTTCTCTGCAAAGGTATGAAAGATCACCTTTGTCTGCCATTAAGTACTGAGTAGACCAGTAGGCTACATGTATCCATGGCAAACTGTATATCACGAGTACATTTTCATGCTAAAATAAAGTCAGAAATACTCATACATGGGTCTGAGACAGACAGCTCTGCCAGATCGTCTGCAGACCTTGAGGGCTGTCAGCCCACCTCAGAGCAAAGACTGAACTGAAATGGTATGAAACGAAGATAAGAAGCCTTAGAGCCAGGACTGCAGATCCAGCCTCCCTAGAGATGAGATGTGGGACCAAACACGCATCTTGTGTGAATTAGAAAGAAACAAGACAAACTGTCCTTTATAGACGCAGGATGGGCCACCATTTCTTGCAGCTTCCAAAAGACTGCAAGCACTACATATATATGAAAATTCAAGTGTTCCCTAGTGTTGATTTCCTTTCTGTCCATACCTTGCGATTGTGATTCTAAGGTACCTCCAAATTTTAGCAAAACCGATTCCTGGATGACAAGAGGATTCTAGCCTTCAGTCTAAGGAGGCTAGTGCTGGTGTTGAGTGCTCTTAAAAATCTCAGAAATTTGGGACACTGAGTGGAGCACCACCTTCAGACTTAAAAGACAAAGAAAAGCAAAGCTGGCAATGGCTGGACCTGGTAAGGTAGGAGGCCTTTATTTCTCCTGCCATGTCGGTGCAGGGTGACAGCCATTTTGTATACCCAAAACTGACATGTAACAAGAAGTCAAACAACTGTACAAAAAATGAACAAAACAAAAACCAGTAAAAAATGTCTATTGAAAAGAACCTCATTAGACTTCTGCATTGAGCAGTACTGTGATACAAAACTGGTGAATTTAAGATGGAAGAATAATAATACAAGAGGGAAGTAATGCATAAGTAGGTGTGTTTACAGTGAGATAGATAAATGGATTAGACACAGAGAAAAGAACAGTTTGACAGAATTACAGGTGAAAAAGAAATTCAGAGAGAGGATTTTTCTGATTTCTTTTTTCCTTTCACCTTAGAAAAGCAGCTCTTCAAGTACACACTGAATTACCACACCTATTAGTTTAATTTTGCAAGTTGCATCATTTAAATCTTAATTGTTATTTTATTCTTTTTAAATTTTGGGAAAAGAAAAAGTCCTGCTTCAGTAGGAGAAAGAATTGTGAGCTATAAGTAATAATCTTGCTTGAGGCAAATATCATTTTCCCACAGCCTAACGGCAAATTTGGAAGGCCTAGTGAACTGCTGCCTATATATCTTACAGTGGAAAAAATATTTTATTCAGAACAAATATTATACATATATATATGCAAATATATATATGTAAATATACATATGCATATTTGACAGATACAAATTCATAGATGGAAGGAAGCCGAGGGTAATGAGCAGGAAATATCACTTAAGGAAGAGAAATTATATCAATTATAAAGACAGAGACCTAACTGATATCACACTGGGAAAAACTCTCCAGTCTTATTAAATATTTCTATTCAGATCCAATATAAGGACAGCTAAATTAGTTCAGGTAGAGAAAATTGTCATATCTCCCTTTACCCATCGAACTTCCTTACCCATGTTTACAACTGAATTTCATAAAGAAACTTCTGTGGGTATGAAATAACTGGCTGCTTCATTATTATGTGCTTTTGAACCTGGCAAAAAAGAAAAAATCCTGCTGGAAAACCTTTACCTGTGGTATTTCTGGTCAGGTTCAGATTAGGAAGTTCCATTGGTTTTTAAAGAAAGTTTATTATATTTAGTAACCTCCAGAGGCTTGGTTGAGCCAGATAAGCTTTAGATAAACATCTGACCTTTGCAGGGTTTATCCAAAGTGAAGGGAAGCTATTGAAGTGCACCTATCGTTAATTCTGCACTTGTTCCAAGCGGGAAATTTTCACTGATGTTAATGGGAGCCCTGTGCACTGAATGAGAGGATATTATCCAACAGATATCTACACAAAAGGAAAGTTAACAGCATATGAGTTGGAAGACACAATTGTGCCATAGAATTTGTTCTTGTGGTATGTCAGGTAGTATGCTTTTTAAAACAGCAATATTACCATATAAAACTAAATTGATTAAATTACGAACTGAAAGTAACCTTTTGCTTTTAGCACAGAGCTCAGCTTCCAAGATGCTTCTGTGTACATGCGCTTGCAGGATCTAAAAGACAGAAAGAATTTTTAGTCATCAAAAACATTTCGCATGGTTTATACACTTCTTTGAAGTGCAGAAGTTAAACCTATTTTTTCTCTTGATTCCAATTCACTCTTAGCAAGCCAGAATAACACTATCTATCCCAGCAGCGTATCCCAGACTTCATAGCATTTAACTGGTCCATTTCTTGTTTATACAAAACCAAAATGGATTACTTACTAGCACAAGTTTAGAAAATAACATGAAAGCTGGTACTTTTGAAACACCCCTGCCAAGAAAATTGGCTGGATGTTCTGCCACTCCCTTGCCTTGCAACCCTGCAAGACACCAAGTAAGAACAGGAAACACAGACCTTGCTCTTGACTCTCTCAAAGCTCCATTACTTCTTGCTCTGTCCTCTTGCTTCTTAACCTGTGTACCAGAGCTGGACACTGAGAGCAGTTCAAGGTGGAAAGCCGTAACACAGGGACTTGTAGAAAAGGGAATATAAAAAACCCAAACCAAACAGTTTATTGGCATAAGTTGCAAATTGGGGAACATTTCTGGCCTGCCCAGTCTGCAATGATTACTTCCCTCCCTGTTCATGGCATTAGAAATCCATTGGGAATTATCTACAGCATCTTAAATAATGCGGACAGGAGCAGTTCGCTGGAAGTTAACAAACCAGGCTATACTCCCCCAAAGCCAGGCCACAGAAAATTAACAATGGCTTTCAGCAAAAATAATGGAGGGAGATAAGCTATGAAAAGAGACATCTCTCTAGAATTAATAATGCAGCTGCACCAATTTATAGCAGCTGAAGATCCAGTCTTTTGCTTATCTTCTTCCCTGATAAATCTGTCTCTTTTTTTAAGAACAGAGAGTTTTCTTCTTTTTTTTATTATCATTTCTATTTTTCTGTCAATGGGTTATTTGTTCATTGGAATGTAGAGCTGGCCTCAGCTGAAAATTCATTGAATGTCCTGCACGGCAATCCTTATCTTCAGAATCCCAGCTAAAAACCCCTGACCTGTGTATTTTCATTGTCCTCACCAGAATTCTATTGTATTCATGATATTTCTGACAAAACACAGTGAAAGAACAATGCTAGAGATGTGAATACATTTCCTTTCTCCCTCGAGCAAAACAAAACCTAGCCTGTCTCAGGCGTCCCTTGATAGAATAAAGAGTTAATGCATTAAACATAGGGCATACCCCGGAATTTTAATAGGATCTTTAATCCACCAAGTTTGGACATGTAATTGTTAACATTTTGTTTTTCATTATAGAATGTTTTGTGCTTAGAGTACTCCAAGAAATGAACATCTGGTATTAATAACTTTTCAGCATAAAAAGCTCAACAAAATTACAACCTATTGTAGTTGGCAGATGGGTTGCAAAAAAATGAAGGAAAAAAAATCCACAAGACACCAGCTAGATTAATCCACTGCAATATAGATCCTGATTTAATTCAAACAATGCATAATGCATTGACTTCTAACAATAGGTGGCTATTGTGAGCAGTCTTTTCATATTTAGGCACATTCAGTAATGATTATTCATGTAAACAGGCTTTTTGTTTAAAATTAATCACTTAATTGTTTTGACTGGTGTGTTGGTTCCAGCTTCGATGGGAGATAGTACATGCGTATTGTGGAAGGAAGAGTCTCAGAAAAGTAGAAACAAACTCCCCGTTCCAGAAAGCTCTTGGCACTGAGTTGCTATGCTCTGTTTTAGAAGCAGTAAGTAAGAGACTGAACAATAAGTGGTCTCCTTCTTCCACCTGACTCTGGCTGTGAAGAATCAGGGAGGGTCGTTGTGTGGGTTGACATTTGCCACCATTAAGAAAAGCTTGCAGTACAAAACTGGCTT
Organism: Egretta garzetta; assembly: GCF_000687185.1. NCBI lineage: Eukaryota > Metazoa > Chordata > Aves > Pelecaniformes > Ardeidae > Egretta > Egretta garzetta. Next base: position 665,449 of record NW_009259427.1, on the reverse strand, counting down.
GAGTTGAAAGTATTTGAATGAAGGAGAAATCATCATTGACTATGCTGCCACATCTTTCATTTGAAAAAGGGAGATCAGGTTGACTAGACACATAGGTTGTCAGCCCTGCTAGATCATTAACTTTTGGCTTCCTGTACTTTGTAAAGACTTGAGGGCCTTAGTTTGCAATTTCTTTCTCTCTTTCTTTTTTTCTCTTTTTTTTCTTTCTTTTTTCTTTTCCTTTTTTTTTTTTTCTTTTTCTTTTTCTCTTTTCTATTTCCCACAAAGAGGGTTAGGATACTCTGTCAATTTTTTTTCCTCACAACCCTGTTTACTAGAGTGACTCCAGGAAGTGAAATAGCTTTTCATGGAGATTCCTATTACAGTAAATGACAAAATTCTAACTACTGAGTTTTCACCCTTGAACTAAACCTAGAACTGTTCTGACTTTATGTGATGGACTTGGTTGGTGAGGAGCAGGTACCTGTCCCATAAAGACTGAGTTATTTAAGAAAGAATATTTTTTTCATTCCTAGAAGGAGAAAATATGTAGAGATTTCTTCCATGTTCCTTTCCTTTATAGGAGACCATGTCCTTTACTAGGTCAGAAGAAATCCAGTGTGAAAGAGATACTATCATAAAATCTGTAGAGGAAGAAACTTGAATAAAAGGCAAGGTAAACAGATGCGAAATTAGGAAGATAGAGTTAATTGGGAAGTTTCTTGCTACTGCAGTTTTTCTTTTAATGTGACTGCTTAGATAAAAATTTTTTTGTAGTCCAACATGTTCTTGTCACTTGGTTGCTAGCAACTGCTTATGGAACCAAATGTCGTGTGATCCTCAATACACCCTCTGAGTCATAATCAGATTAGGTATCCCTGAGAAGATGGTTACATCTAGATAATCTTATTTAAAAGCTGCAAGTGGACTGTCCTCTGTGGTTTTGCTAATTCTTTTATAACTTGTTTCTATGTTTGGCCCCAGTAACCTTTTGCAGCAGTGAGCTGCCCAATGTAATTACATACTGTGTGAAATATTATCTTCTCTGTTTTAATCCTGTTGTTTAATAAATTCCCTCAGTGGCTCTTAACTTTTTAATTGTGATAGTGAATAATTTTTGTCTTTTTTGTCTTATTTATGCTGCTCATTATTTTATATACTTCTTTCACAGTTTGTATTTAGAAAAAATCATCCTAACACTGCAGCTGAAATTACTGGGATTAAACTGGGGAAATGAGAACCCATGCATGTGATCCCATGTGTTAGGTGTGACTGGTGAGTGGCTGAAGTAACTTTTTAAAACAAAGAACTCTTTAAGGACTGGGTTATGTTGTTGCATTGGCTGAAAGTCTCTTGCTTGAATCAACACCACAAAGTGAAGTTGAAACTCTGCATTCACAGTTAAAAGACATAAAAGCCATTTTAGCATGAAAAGTCTTGGGCAAGAAAGCACAGAGATGCTGTGTTGCCACTTCTATACCTGTTGGAGTGTTTGCTGTCCTCCTGCAATGTCTTTGTACATATTAGCCAACACAAAGCCAAGGATTAAGCTCCATCTTTCAACCATGATCTCCTAAAATGGTTATTACTGGTGTACTCCTCAGTTTGGTTGTGGCCTATGCCACCAAGAATGCTCCAGGTAATACCTGGGCATGGTTTAAAGGTTAGGGCCGTTCCCATCAGGCAGTATGGTGAACTTAAAATCATGTTAATCTCTCTCCATTCTATGTAGTCCTCCAAACTAGCTCAGCAGTCTTTCATGCTCCATTTAGTATGCAGTGACATTGTACCCTGGAGTGTGCAACATCACCTTTTTGTTATAAAAACACCACTGTGCTGGGCTGCATCACAACTTCATGTGTTTTTGGGGGGAGAGGCACAGACACAGGTAGCAATGAGAATGTCTCAAGGCCAAAAGATGCCTCATGGAAATAAGGGGTAGTTTGTTATAAAAACACCACTGTGCTGGGCTGCAACACAACTTCATCTGTTGTTTGGGGAAGGCACAGACACAGATAGCAAGGCCAAAAGATGCCTCATGGAAATGAGGGGTAGCCCAGGGCCAACTTTTATGTGCCACTATCATTTAGTTCATGAAAATGGGATGCTGGGTCTTGCTGTATTTCAAAGTTTAGATGTATCTACACAGGTGGGCTCCTGTCGGGCATTAAGAAAGTCAGACCACATTGTTCTTGATATCTAAGCAGTGAACAAGCAAAATCTGTTCCCCAGGACTCAGTTTTCTCAGTTTTTGTACCTAGTTATTTTGGATGATGTTAGACATCCTTATCTTTGAGTTTCTTGAAACAGAGGTTGCACATTCCAGGGTGCTGTATAGCTACATACTTTTTCTTGAAACTCAAAGCCAGTAAAGGTGGATAGTTTAGTAATCAGATTATCCTGATAAATCTGCATATCTAGTGAACAGGTCACCATACATGTCTCTTTTCCTTGCCTCCTTCCCATATTATTGTTTTTATCATCTTACCTGTTTATATTGTAAAAACCTTTTGGGAATGGGACTATTTATTACTACACAGCTCTATTACATCTGCTTCTGAGTCCTAGTTAGTGCCTGGCAGTTTCATACTGAAAACAAAAATAAAGGGAGCTGATTGACAGCCTTCTGATGGAAATCTTCATGACAAAACACTGGTTCAAAGGTAGCCGCTTTAGCTGGAAAGTGCTGTTTTAAACTAAAAAATATTTTGAAATATAGCTCTTAAAAGTTTTGAAACATTTCACATTGAATGAGTAGGAAGATACAGAAATAAAGAAAAAAAAATCAATTTTCTGTTTACCCAAACAAAAGGACTCCTTTATTCATAAAAAATTTAGTTCTGAGATTTTTTTTTTCTTATTTCTTCCTGCAAAAAAAAATTAAAATTGTGCAAAATGAAAAATCTCTCCCCTTCCCAGATTTTATAATAAATTATGAAGTTCTTAATTTTATTTTTTTTTAAATTGGCAGACAATTTGTCAGTGCCCAATAAATTGGCAATACTTATGGGTACTCCTCTTAGAGATATTAGCTATTTGAATTAGGCAACATTATCTTTTGACTCTGGAAAGTTAGCTTTCTCTGTAGCATTCATCCTTAAAAACAGTACTCTAAAGCTTAGCCTATAATCACCTAATACAACCTATACCGTATGCAAATATATAATTCACATGAGATTGGATCCCAAGGGAATTCCTATTAGAAGCATGAACTGTATTGAGGGTGATAGTCTTTTTAGTACCATTAAGGTAAATGAGGTGGTAATGGGAAGTGCAGATTATACTAACTTCAATAATTTATTTTATACTTCCCATCAGGGTAGCTTTTACAAACAGCTAGTGTTCTTAATTGAAATGTAAATGAATGATAAATTATGAAAAATGTATTATGAAAAGGAAAACAGGATAAAGAAGGGAGAAAAGCAAGATTCTTAAAGCACAGGAAAAACATGAGTTGACATGGTAATTAGATAGCACAAAATTATAGGAAAACAAGAAAGCATGCAGAGGAATGCCTGTGTGAACACAATGCAGAGCCCATGCCCACAGTATTAACGCAGCGTTGTTGGTTAGTACTGAGCATACAGGAGTGGCAGTGTATTCCTCAGTCTGTCTGCCTGTCTTGGACAACCTAGCATCTGGGGGTTGCATGTGTACATCCCCTAACAAGAGGTTTGTCGTTCAGGACATTGCTCCACATCAGTGGAATGTGAACTATATCCTGACCCCTCTGAAAGACTCTGGCAAGGATTTTCAAAGGTAGTCAATGATTTTGGCTGCTTCAGACCTGCTTTTTCATCATATTCACACTCAGGGTGTCCTAGCAGGCAGGATTCCGGAAAGTGCGTCAGGTTAGGCACCACAATGAGTCTTCTAGTATAATTAGCAATAATGAAAAATGTTTATGTGTTCCACTGAAGGTGGCCCTGAATAGCCCCATTCATAGTCTCACAGACATGCTTTCTTTCCATAGAAATTTGAAAACAGGAAAATATACCAGGCCGAGAAAATTTAATGGAAGTATGAATCATGCTGAAAATACTGCTGCAGATTAGTTACAGTATGTTACCATTTTTTAACTATTTATAAGTTGCACTGACAGAGCCTGGAGAATACAATTAAAGTGTTGGAAGGTTAACTGATCCAGGCAAATACTGCATACTGAAATAAAACACATACATCTCTGCAATTTCTGGAAACGACAGTTTCAAAAAGTAAAAACCTTTCAAAAAACAAGTGTCTAATTAAAGATTAAGGAACACCCAGGAATTTCAGGAAACATTTGTTTCATTAAGTCTTTTCAAGAAAGTAGCATGTTGTACTTTCTATTTCTTTTATAATATATAAGTTTACTGAAATCAGTTTTGAAAATCAAAAAGTTGAAAAGTCAGTGAGCCTTAAAATAAATTAGACATGCATTTGTTTAAAAATTCCTGACTGAACATAAGCCCTGAGTGATTAAATATAAATGTATTTTTCCTTATCTTTGGAAACGCTCTAAGGCATCTCTTACTGAGGAGATGTCACACCATCTCCACTACAAGAATATCTGGACAATATTTGGTAAATCTATAGAAATTTTCTTCACTGCACAAAAGTCTGTCCTCTCACAAAACCTTGCCATTCAAACACAATGTAAAGAGTAACAACTGCAAGTCAAATTTCTTTATCTCATAAATGGCACAGAGTACCAAAGAAAAAGTTGAAAAGTGACCTGTTACTAACTGAAGTCTTTGTCTCCTCTAGCTAAATCTGTAGCCTACTGACTTACCAGCAGACGAAATCACCAAGATGATTCTCAAGGGAATATTCTTTACTGAAAATATTCAGTACAATATTTTGTTAGAGCCATGGAAAATAAAAACTCAGTGTGAAAACTGCAGCATTAGCTACAAAAGAAATGCCTTTGGCAAACAGTTCAGACTCGTTAATGATCAAAAGACAAGACAAACATGGTGTGGAGATTGAAACTGCTGGATGACCTGCTCAGAACCATGAATAAATTACAAACATTTCTACATACACTGTTTGTTGGGCCTCTAAGTCTGTCAGTCTTTCTATCACACTTTCAATATTTAGGGAGGACAGTGAAGTGCATTCAAAGAGCAATAATTTTCATATCCTTTGGACCACAAGAAGTCATGAAGGTAACCGTCACCATGTCCATTGTATGACCAACTGTAGGGTCTAACAAACACTTCTCCTCTACTTTAAGGAAGACGGATAATCTCTCAGGGAGGTTGTAAGATGCCTCGGGAATCACTGTCACCAGGCTGCTCCTGACACCCAGAATCATGGACCTTGTAAGCATCTGTCTTGAACTGCCTTGACGGCTGTGATAGATGTCATTGTGCCTCCAGGGCAGAAGCAAATTGATGAAAAGCAGCTGCTGAGGTGAAAATCTGGCAACCCAGAGGCAAAAGCTGACTGGCAGATAAAAGCTCTTAGGTATGATAGGTGATGTACTAAAGCTACCAGCCAAGGAGAGGTCCCTCTCCTTCTAGATTACTGAGCAATATTAAGATGAAATACACTGCCTTCTCTTTTGACTCAGCAGATAAAAATGGTATTCTCACATCTTTCACTATACAGAAGGCTTCAGCTTTGGTCCTGCAAATTAGGATGCTGAATGGAGGTTTAAGGAAGGAGTAACAGAGCTGTTAATGGACTGAAAAACACATGATGACACATCCGCTTTCCTGAAGAAACCCTAGGGCCCAGCACGCTCTCTTGATTTTTACACCAGAAGACTCTGCTATAACATTCTGGGCTTGAATATTTGGACCAAGGAGAAAACTCAAATTTATCTTTCCAAGAGTAATCCTAAATTTCTGCTATTTTCATTTGATCTCTCAAAGTTAACATCCTTCTCATGCAAGCATGGTTCCTTGTACGGCAGTTACTGACAATCAGAGCCTTCCTTATAGAGAAATCTTTCATGAGGCATGGAATAAGCAATATTAAGTAGAGAGTTCAGCTTGGAAAAGGGTTTTTAAGGAACATTAATACTAAATTGCTATGTCTAGGTTGCAATTATATGATTCAAAAAATTGAGTTGATCCGAGGATGACAGACAACCTTGTAAAAACAAAGTGACAACTCTAAAAAAGATTTCACAAATTTTCTCAAACTTTGAAAAAAAAATTACAAAGAGGAACAACAGTGATGACTGCTGATAATACCACTTTTATTTCGCTTTAGGTTTTTATCATATGTATCAAAATAATCTACTTTCAAGTAAGATAAAATGCTTAAGATCTGCGGACAAAAGATGCCTTGGGAGTAGATTAGTGTTCAGTTCATCTGAAATACGCAGTAACCAGATATCTACTAGAATAGCCTGGAATGTATAGTGACGGCCTCTGTAGGCCCATTGACTAAGCAGGAACAGCTACAAGTCATATTTAAAAGTTTCACAAAAAATAGTTAAATCAGGTAGTTTGCACAGACTCTTAAGTTCTGTGTTCCCTGCCTCTTCCCACTCTATTATTAAATGTACTCACCTGTAATGCTTTTCCTTCTATTTAAAACACATCATCTAATGTTATACAAAATGATATATGAGAAGTGATTTGTTCTGCCTCCAGAGGTATCTTCTGGTTTTAGTTTTCCCACTCACCATTTCTAAATCTTGTACTGAATATGAAATCAACAACTGATTAGGCTATAACAAGGAGAAAGTGTTATGTCCACTTTCTAGTCACTTTGGACTATTTTTACCCTTCTAACCTGAACTTCAATCTTTATTGTTCCATTGGGTCTTTCTATACCTTCACTTTCTGCTCTCCATTTCATTTCAAGGACTCCTTACTTTCCGTTGAACTTTATCTTGTCTTCTACAAAATTTATCTTGTCTTCTACTTTAATTCTTCCTCATTTTCCACCATGTGTTTCACTTATCATTTTTCTGTGAAAAGAGAAAAAAATACAAGGTTACTTTGTCAAAGAATCATAGCAGGTATGCATAAGACCTTAACTTTCAGAGAAGTAAATCACTTGGTTGTATCACTGCTTCCAAGACAAATAGAACAATAATTCTGATTTTACAAAAAGGTTTATAATTTTTATTACATCTGCATTAAATTCTCAGCTTTAGACCTCTGTAAATACAGTTGAAAGGGAAGGAATAACATCTGAAACCAGGTAATTTTTTGAAGATGGCCAGCTGGTCATTTACTTAATTGCAATATTCAGTAATTTACTTGATTGAAGGATAAGACTGAAAATGTCTGATCTACTTCTGACATTATATTTCTCATTTGGATATTCACGTCCAACTGCAAACTTGTAATTCTGCTTATTTTGCTTATTTTTAACCAGTGATAGTACACAAGAACTGAAGGCCAGTTTTGAAAATCGGGCTCCAAACAATGCATCTTTTTTTTCATTCTCCCTATTTTCAGTGGTTAATTACTCAGATTTGGCAATGACCTTCCATGGCTGAATGGAATGAAAGTGTTAGAAAAGATGTAAGGAGAGAGATGGGCAGTTTCTCTGTGAATGGATTAACCCGTTTGTTGCAATTCTTTCCATTAGGCTTCAGTTATTTCCTTTATTTCTTCTTTGATTTCTCTTTAAGGAGGATATATTTATATATATTTGATGTTGATTGCCCAGAAAATTTTAGAAATGTCTCAGTAGGCAACTTATAAATGGTTTAAGCAAATGATCAGGTAATATCTTCAGGTTTGTACAGAACTACCTACTTTTCAAGACTTTTATGAAGTTTACAGATAAATTGAAGCCTAGCATAAGTAGCAGTGAATTAAGTGCCCTGAGTGTGGCTTTTAAAGTTTGATTAATTAATGTCCATAAAGCATTTTGCACTACTCAGACTAAAGGTCTGTAAGTGCACAGAACAAAATACAGTAATTATTAATCCTGTATCTCACTGTGTGTGGGAGTTTCGGCAGAGCTGCTTAGCACAGCTACTATAAATTACAGAGCCCTAAACTTCCAAAGCTACCTCCCCCTGCCATAGCTCCATTAGCTTTGCTGCTCTTTTCCTGGAATGAGTTTGCTTTTAGCAAGTTTGATGAAGAATAAAAATGAGGGGCTATACAATGTTTTTTTAGAACTGTGTGCGTTGACACACACAAGATATTTCAGCCCCTGTGATGACAGTGTGCCATTCTGATGAAAGAGATACAACCTGAACATGCAAATATGGTAATTACCGACCTCAAACACAATTATCTCATGTGCTAGTACTCATAATGGGAACAATATTTCTGTACCGCTTTTTCCCAGAGTCATTTGCAAAACACTCGCTCTGTCTGTTTCCTTCCTTTTGGAAATTTGTCTCTCCCACAAAATTTCATTTTCTGTAATGACACAAAAAACACTGGTTCAGTGACCTTGGCAGCTCCTTCACAGGGTGTATAACTTATGTTGTCTCTCCACCTTTACATGAACTGTGTGTCTCAGCTCCCACAAGCTGATCAGGGAAACGTGCTTTAGCCCAACACATGCATGGTTGAGGATGCAATTACTGTAACTGGCTTTCCTAGCTGTCCGCAGCAAGAACAAGAGGTAAGATCCTCTGCAGGTCTAAAACTGGCTCCAGATTCATAATGACACTAGAATGATTTATGCTAGGAGAAACTTCATGCCAGCTTGTATGTCTATATCAAATTTGCTTGTATAATAACACTCCTCTGAGATCTTATTCTTTAAAATAGTTACAGCTGTCTGGCACATTTTTTTCTTCAGCTATGATAATGCACTGGTTACTGCTCAGAATTACAGAGCTAAGGGACTATTGTTAAGTGAATACCGTCATCTGGTGAGCAAATATAATAGATTTGTTTTAGAGATTTGGGAGAAGTAACTTCAATCCGTCCTTTACTTGAGATAGAACTAAAAGCTAACTTTCTTCTAGTTTCATAGAACCTCTTATTAGATGAAATTGGGTGGTTCTTGTATCCAGTATCCCTGATAATGAAGTAAAAAACATGAAAAATTATCAGTGGCATTGCGCTAAAATGCTTTGGGGGTTCCTCAGAAGCAGGAGGGAATCATAAATCTGAGTGAAAGGGTTTCTGTGAGATTCTCGGCCTCATTTCTGTAGGCTGTATATTGGTCTGAATATTTCAGGCAAGAGCTGGATTCCTGCATGCTCATGGGCACGCAGTTTATGCAGTCAGTGGCAGTTTACACATAGAGCATTCATTTATTTCCCATACCTGGGCTGCGACAGCTCCAGCTCAGCTTTCTCTGGTGGTTCTATGCTAAGATAGAGTTGCTAGAGTGAACCTAAGACAAAGGTTTTCAAACTACTCTTTCCGAGTACATCTGAAAGGATCAAACTTAGATCTATAATTCTCTTGCTTCTATCTTATAATTACTTAGCACGTGCAGCTTGTTTCATGTTTTATGCCAGGTGTCAAAATAGGATTGGTTTGAACATTGTTACATGGTACAATGAACTAATGGGGACAACAAAAGAGTTACTTTGTCCCTTGAGAGGTGGAGATCAGCTGCTACAACAATGTAAATTGTTAAAGAGTCATTTGTCATCTCCTGCTTGCCAGGTCTTTGCTGCTGTTGTTGCAGGTGGGAAATCAGCAGCTATTTCTGTGAAAAGTGGCTGTAGCAAACTGTTGATGTTCTCCTACTTCCGGGCTGTGGTGGGAGAGTCAAATTGTTATTCATCAAAGCTGTGTCAACCTCTCTACTCAGGTCCCACTTGTTAGTGACCAGATGGCAAGATCAAGTCCTTCCCTACAACCCTATGCCAGCAGCTCTCAGAATAATTATTTTGCTGATTTTGCACTTTAATCAAACATTAGTATACTTTGTAATTTCATTCTGGAAATAACACACAAATGGTGTTATGGATCAGTGACAATTTCAAAAGTCATCATTATATACTTTTAGACACGACCAGAATCTGAACTCCATTTGTATTCTGTAATCCATTTGTTTGTGGCACCAAAGATCCATGCAATGTATTGGTAAATAATGGAAATGGAAAAAAATTACAGGCCATTAATAATTATAGAGACAACAAAACTCATTAATTTGACTCCCAGCCAAAAATATCCTATTGATAGATACTTACTGAAACTTCCACTCCTTTCTTGCAGCTATACTGTAATAAACCCGACAGTTTTCATAGCATTAGCTCAGTTAAACTCTAGACGTATGTGGCTCCATGCAATAAAATGGTTGAGTGCAAGACCTGCTCAAATGAAAAGAGAGAGATCTTGCATCATCAGAGCAGAATTTGACCCCATTTTTTGAATAAGAACTGCTTCATGGCATTTTATAGCAGACAGAGCCATAGCAAGGTTGGTTGAAAGCAATGCTTTCCCCTACATCGGTCTGAGGGGCAGGAGAGACAACTGATGTGAACAGAGCAACGCCAGCAAGTGCTGTTAGCAAGTGCAACATGCTGCTTTGAAACCAAAGAGGTGTCAGAGACTGAGGGTTTGGCATCCCTGAGCACCACTACTCAGTGCACAGGCAGGATCATCGCCTGGAAGAGGAAGCTTGTGGATTTGAGCCAGGATAAGATTTTATTCAACACTAGTAATAAAAAGAGGGAACAATGTATGACCACACATACTATGGAGGCTCACTATAATTTTTAGCCCAATTTTCATTACAAATTTTGACCTAAGCCCTGAAGATAACACCACTGGTGGAAGAACCCTGTGCTCCATTGAAATTAGGAATACTGAACCCACAGTAAGTGTCCTGGTTTCATCTCGGATAGAGTTAAATTTCTTCCTAGTACCTGGCATAGTGCTGTGGTTTGGATTTAGGATGAGAAGAATGTTGATAACTCACTGATGGTTTAGTTGTTGCTGAGCAGTGCTTACACCAGTCAAGGACTTTTCAGCTTCCTCTGCCCTGCCAGGTTCACCAGAAGCTGGGAGGGGGCCCAGCCAGGACAGCTGACCCCAACTGGCCCAAGGGCTATTCCCTACCATATGACACCATTCTCTGGGGGAGTTGGTCAGACAGGGGGAGAGTGATCGCTGCTCGGGACGGGCTGCACGTCGGTCAGCGGGTGGTGAGCAATTGCATTGTGCATCACTTGTTTTGTATATTCTATATATATCCTTACCATTATCATTATTATTATTGTTATTATTTTCTCTTATTAAACTGTCTCTATCTCAACCCTTGGGTCTTACTTTTTTTTCCCAATCCTATCCCCCATCCCACTAAGGGATAAGGGGAGTGAGTGGGCGGCTACATGGTGCTTAGTTGCCAGTTGGGTTAAAACATGGCAATCTGGTACAAGTCTTCAGCCACTAACCTGCAACTGATTTTTCAAAGGTGGCTCTCAGCATTGTCACTGTACCCCAAAGACATCATCAGAAGTATTAAAATTAGTATTTTTTAATTTCCTATGCAAACATTTGAAAACTGATATGTTTGCATGGGTCATTACTGAAAGTAGAAACGAAACATTTTAAGTTTGGGAGAGATTAATTTTGAATTTATGGTGGTTTTTTTCCCACTATGCAGAAGTTACTCAGGAAATTAAAGGATACATTAGCTGAAATTCATATAACATTTTATTTTTTGCATGGCAATGGTATTCTCAGCACTATAATTAGAAATGCTTTGGATGTCTTTTTTTCTGTGTTTTAAACTCCTCATTTTAGCTTTCTATAACAATATCTTTCTCCCACCCTGGTTTGACAACTTTTCTTTGGACCAGACAATTAATAAGGTTAGTAGAAATTTCTTTCCTGAGTAGAGCTTTAAAAATGGTACCTCATTGCATCTCACAATACCTGTTTTCATGTCCTGTAGTTCATCTGAATAAATTCTGACATTTCCATCTAGGACCCCTTTCTAGTCTATGAAGAGATATAAGTCCTTGTAGCATCTGAATTTAGACTTCTAAAGTAGGTCATGGGAATTGTACTTATTCATTCATGCCTGTTCTCTCAGATGACTACAAAGAAACCTAAGGTGACTAGCACAGCTGGAGGCATCTACGCTGAAGATCTCTAAAGCTGGATGAGATGAATCCCACCCCTGTTCCCTAATAAAGGCAAATTGTCAACAGCAATGGAAAGTCAGATTTTCGCCGTTTGGACCCTTGTGCAGTTACCTGAATCTTTGCAGAATGACCGTAAATATATCACCATTGACTTTTTACAACATGTGGGACAAGTCTAGTTATACTAGAGCTTGCAGTGAAAAAGAATGTTTTATTACTCTGTCTCAAGTTAAAGACAAAATCGCTCCCTTTGTTATAAAAGGCATAAAACTATTTATCTGAACATGAGTATGTTGATATTCTGTGATCTTTTTGTGCAACTGTGCATCAGACCGGGAGGCCATGATGTGGAATTCGCAGGAATCCCAAGAGCTATTTAGAAGCTTGATTTTTATTTCACTTTCTTAAAAAAAAAAAAAGAGAGAGAGAGAGAGAGAGAGAGGAAGGAAAAAGAAAAGCTCAACAATCAGAAACTAGGGTAAGGGAAGAAGGAAAAGAAAATGATGAATTATTTTGGAGAACTTGGGATGCAAGCAGAGACTTGGCCTACTTTCATTATTTAATAGTCAGGACAAGAATTTCCTCCCTCACCTCTTTTTTTTTAAATGAAAAAAAAACCCAAAACCAACCACCCCCACCCACAAACACTATTGCATGCAGGAATTATTTTCTGCATAGAGAATGAGCTTGCTAGTTAAAATTAAAATATCAAAAGTTGAACTCTTTCTCTTTATCCATGTAATTCATGAAGATTCTTTTTTATTTAGGGAAGAGGCTAGGCAGTCAGGCTCAGTGACAGATCCTGTTCAGCTATTCATGCAGTATCGTTACTGTTGTTTATCTTTCATTAAACGAGCTATGTCAGTCTTAAATTCCCAGATTGGATAGAATAGAATCTGCTGAGACCCTTACAAATGCTGGGTTAAAAAGGAGGATGGAAATACCTGAAGTCCTGTGGTACTTGAGTTTTCACTCCTAAATTTTCCTAGGAGATAATCTTGATGGTTTCTGTGATGCGTATGTATCTGTTCTTAGAAGGTAAGGTGCTCTTTGAAAAAAATCATCCTGTAGACTAAGTGGTGACCATATTGTCAATATGAGTTAGCTTCCAGCTAGACACATTGTCTGAAAGAGAAGCTGTAGACTGCATTGCCACTTCCTTAAGAAATAAAGTCATAGAATAGTTTGGGTTCGAGGGGATCTTTAAAGGTCATCTAGCCCAACCCCCCTGCAGTGAGTAGGGACATCTTGAGCTAGATCAGGTTGCTCAGGGCCCCATCCAACCTGGCCGTGAATGTTTCCAGAGATGGGGCATCCACCACCTCTCTGGGCAAACTGGTCCAGTATTTCACCACCCCCTTTGTAAAAAATTTCTTCCTTAGATCTAGTCTGAATCTACCCTCTTCTAGTTTAAAACCATTATGCCTTGTCCTATTGCAACAGGTCCTCTAAAATGTTTGTCCCCATCTTTTTATGAGCCCTCTTAAAGTACTGAAAGGCTGCAATAAGGTCTCCACAGAGCTTTCTCTCCTCCAGGCTGACCAACCCCAACTCTCTCAGCCTTTCTTCATGGGATGAGTATTCCAGCCTTCTGATCATTTCTTTGGCCCTCCTCTGGACCTGCTCCCTCAGGTCAATGTCCTTCTTGTGCTGAGGACCCCAGATCTGGACACAATACTCCAGGTGAGGTCTCACCAGAGCAGAATAGAGGGGCAGAATCCTCTCCCTCCACCTGCTGGTCATGCTTCTTTTAATGCAGCCCAGGACATAGCTGTCCTTCTGGGCTGCGAGTGCACATTGTCAGCTCATGTTCAGCTTTTCATCCTCCATT
>NW_009259427.1:645762-650282 GCF_000687185.1 Egretta garzetta | reverse complement strand
GGGTGGTGAGCAATTGCATTGTGCATCACTTGTTTTGTATATTCTATATATATCCTTACCATTATCATTATTATTATTGTTATTATTTTCTCTTATTAAACTGTCTCTATCTCAACCCTTGGGTCTTACTTTTTTTTCCCAATCCTATCCCCCATCCCACTAAGGGATAAGGGGAGTGAGTGGGCGGCTACATGGTGCTTAGTTGCCAGTTGGGTTAAAACATGGCAATCTGGTACAAGTCTTCAGCCACTAACCTGCAACTGATTTTTCAAAGGTGGCTCTCAGCATTGTCACTGTACCCCAAAGACATCATCAGAAGTATTAAAATTAGTATTTTTTAATTTCCTATGCAAACATTTGAAAAGTGATATGTTTGCATGGGTCATTACTGAAAGTAGAAACGAAACATTTTAAGTTTGGGAGAGATTAATTTTGAATTTATGGTGGTTTTTTTCCCACTATGCAGAAGTTACTCAGGAAATTAAAGGATACATTAGCTGAAATTCATATAACATTTTATTTTTTGCATGGCAATGGTATTCTCAGCACTATAATTAGAAATGCTTTGGATGTCTTTTTTTCTGTGTTTTAAACTCCTCATTTTAGCTTTCTATAACAATATCTTTCTCCCACCCTGGTTTGACAACTTTTCTTTGGACCAGACAATTAATAAGGTTAGTAGAAATTTCTTTCCTGAGTAGAGCTTTAAAAATGGTACCTCATTGCATCTCACAATACCTGTTTTCATGTCCTGTAGTTCATCTGAATAAATTCTGACATTTCCATCTAGGACCCCTTTCTAGTCTATGAAGAGATATAAGTCCTTGTAGCATCTGAATTTAGACTTCTAAAGTAGGTCATGGGAATTGTACTTATTCATTCATGCCTGTTCTCTCAGATGACTACAAAGAAACCTAAGGTGACTAGCACAGCTGGAGGCATCTACGCTGAAGATCTCTAAAGCTGGATGAGATGAATCCCACCCCTGTTCCCTAATAAAGGCAAATTGTCAACAGCAATGGAAAGTCAGATTTTCGCCGTTTGGACCCTTGTGCAGTTACCTGAATCTTTGCAGAATGACCGTAAATATATCACCATTGACTTTTTACAACATGTGGGACAAGTCTAGTTATACTAGAGCTTGCAGTGAAAAAGAATGTTTTATTACTCTGTCTCAAGTTAAAGACAAAATCGCTCCCTTTGTTATAAAAGGCATAAAACTATTTATCTGAACATGAGTATGTTGATATTCTGTGATCTTTTTGTGCAACTGTGCATCAGACCGGGAGGCCATGATGTGGAATTCGCAGGAATCCCAAGAGCTATTTAGAAGCTTGATTTTTATTTCACTTTCTTAAGAAAAAAAAAAGAGAGAGAGAGAGAGAGAGAGAGAAGGAAAAAAAAAAGCTCAACAATCAGAAACTAGGGTAAGGGAAGAAGGAAAAGAAAATGATGAATTATTTTGGAGAACTTGGGATGCAAGCAGAGACTTGGCCTACTTTCATTATTTAATAGTCAGGACAAGAATTTCCTCCCTCACCTCTTTTTTTTTAAATGAAAAAAAAACCCAAAACCAACCACCCCCACCCACAAACACTATTGCATGCAGGAATTATTTTCTGCATAGAGAATGAGCTTGCTAGTTAAAATTAAAATATCAAAAGTTGACGCATTATTGAACTCTTTCTCTTTATCCATGTAATTCATGAAGATTCTTTTTTATTTAGGGAAGAGGCTAGGCAGTCAGGCTCAGTGACAGATCCTGTTCAGCTATTCATGCAGTATCGTTACTGTTGTTTATCTTTCATTAAACGAGCTATGTCAGTCTTAAATTCCCAGATTGGATAGAATAGAATCTGCTGAGACCCTTACAAATGCTGGGTTAAAAAGGAGGATGGAAATACCTGAAGTCCTGTGGTACTTGAGTTTTCACTCCTAAATTTTCCTAGGAGATAATCTTGATGGTTTCTGTGATGCGTATGTATCTGTTCTTAGAAGGTAAGGTGCTCTTTGAAAAAAATCATCCTGTAGACTAAGTGGTGACCATATTGTCAATATGAGTTAGCTTCCAGCTAGACACATTGTCTGAAAGAGAAGCTGTAGACTGCATTGCCACTTCCTTAAGAAATAAAGTCATAGAATAGTTTGGGTTCGAGGGGATCTTTAAAGGTCATCTAGCCCAACCCCCCTGCAGTGAGTAGGGACATCTTGAGCTAGATCAGGTTGCTCAGGGCCCCATCCAACCTGGCCGTGAATGTTTCCAGAGATGGGGCATCCACCACCTCTCTGGGCAAACTGGTCCAGTATTTCACCACCCCCTTTGTAAAAAATTTCTTCCTTAGATCTAGTCTGAATCTACCCTCTTCTAGTTTAAAACCATTATGCCTTGTCCTATTGCAACAGGTCCTCTAAAATGTTTGTCCCCATCTTTTTATGAGCCCTCTTAAAGTACTGAAAGGCTGCAATAAGGTCTCCACAGAGCTTTCTCTCCTCCAGGCTGACCAACCCCAACTCTCTCAGCCTTTCTTCATGGGATGAGTATTCCAGCCTTCTGATCATTTCTTTGGCCCTCCTCTGGACCTGCTCCCTCAGGTCAATGTCCTTCTTGTGCTGAGGACCCCAGATCTGGACACAATACTCCAGGTGAGGTCTCACCAGAGCAGAATAGAGGGGCAGAATCCTCTCCCTCCACCTGCTGGTCATGCTTCTTTTAATGCAGCCCAGGACATAGCTGTCCTTCTGGGCTGCGAGTGCACATTGTCAGCTCATGTTCAGCTTTTCATCCTCCATTACCCCCAAGTCCTTCCCCACAGGGTTACTCTCAATCCCTTCATCCCCCAGCCTGTATCAATACCAGGGGTTGCCCCAACCCAGATGCAGGACCCTGCACTTGGCCTTGCTGAACTTTATGAGTTTCACATGGGCCCACGTCTCAAGCTTGGTCCTTCTAAATGACATTCTGTCCCTCAGGCATGTCAATAGCACCAGTCAGCTTGGTGTCATCTTCAAACTTTCTGAGGGTGCACTTGATCCCACTGTCTGAGTCATTGATGAAGATATTAAACAGCACCAGTCCCAATACGGAACCCTGAAGGACACCCCTCATCATTGATTTCCATCCAGACATTGAGCCGTTGACCCTCTGGATGTGACCATCCAACCATTCAAGTCATATTCTTCATATAATCTGTACCTTCTGGTGAAAATCTATCTTTGTCTTTTGCTTTTCATGGTCTGAATTACTATTTTGCCCTTTCTGTCCATTAATAGAAGTATTAATCATTTTGTAGACTGGAAGAGGAACGGAAAGAGATCTTGAAGATATTTTACCACTGATTACACTTCCAAAGTGACAAAGAAATGCAGTTCCCAAATTTAATGCCATGCATTAGATTGCAAGTCAGCAATGCATTATAAATTATGGTATTTATGACACACAATACAATATATGGAGCATTTTGCCAAAGTTCTGTGACAAGTGCAAAAGAATTATTGAAAAAATACCACCCCATTAGGTACCAAATTCAATGGAAATTTATAACCATCTTGGTTTCCACTCCTGCAGGAATTAGTGTCAGGAGTATGTTTCCCTCTTCCCTCAGTTGTGAACATTTCATGCCTGTACCCATAGTATGAAGTAAACAGCATTCATCCATTAGTTAAATAAGTGAATAAGTGTGTGTTTGTTGAGGAAAAAGTCCCCCCCCCCCCCCCAGTTTTGTTTGTTTTCCCAGGGACCATGCAGATAAAGAGTAATTTCTGGAAAAGCCTGAACTGGGGAACAGTGGTAGGAAGGCTTCTATCACAGATTTGAAAGGAACTCAGCATCCCTTTAAACATGATAAAGATCATTGATATTTGTATCAGAGAGAGGTGATTTCCCCCCTCTGTTTCTACTAACATCTGAAATAACTTGCAAACAATGTAGCCCACACAATAACAGTGTGTCACCTTTGTAAATCAAGCCTTACATAAACTAGTAAACAAGAAGAAAAAAGAGACAGTAGCTAACTGAGCAGCTAATTATGCTTGACGAGCTCCTGAGCTAGCATATGCTAATTTTCCTGGTTAGGAATCTGGGCTGAGGCTTAGGAAACTTTTCCATTAATATCTAATATCCTGTTCCTCAAAGATAACTAAGACTCAATTTTTAAAAGATTGGTTTAGGCTGCTAAGTCCATCTGGATGCTCCTAAATCCAGCATTTAGGTTCTCAAAGACCCCTACTTTGTTACTTCTGAAAGAATTCTGGCATTTCAGATTTCTCCAATATGGCCTAAAAGTATATCACTACCAGGCACACTCAAAATTGCCTATGGTCCTGGCATTTTAGAGGGATGGGTAGGGTCTAAATGTTTTGAGGACCTAGATAGTATGTCAATCAATTTATCAGCAGGGCCCATAGTCGGGCATCGTGGGATGCATCTGCTAGTTTAGGTTCTTTATTATAGGTAATCTGATTAAAAGGTAATCCCTCACCATTTTTACTGCTTTAATATTTACTGGTTTGTTGTTGCTCTT
>NW_009259427.1:625911-645739 GCF_000687185.1 Egretta garzetta | reverse complement strand
TTTCCCTCTTTCCTTCTGTCCTTCTTTCCCTCTTTCCTTCTGTCCTTCTTTTTTTTCCTGAGTGGATTTGAAAGCATTCCTCCTATGTGGATATTCTAATCACCAAGCTAGGATATTCTGTGTAAGACTCCCTCAGTCCCTACCGCTACAGCAGTTCTACTACATAAATATCCTGTGGATTAGAGGCAATCAGAATAGAAGTTAGGGTTGAAGAAGTAAGGGGATAGGGCTGGCTGAGGGAAATGTGGTTTTGTAAACCTATATGGAGAGCTCCACTACCGCACTGAAAGACCTTGGAGTTAAGCCCTGTTTCCACTTAAGAACAGCAGTAGCTGCTTAGTTGTAGTCACGTAAATAAATTCTGTTTCTCAGAACTCTGCAAAAACAAGCTAATAATAATTCTTGATAGTTATCCGGGTAAACACACCAAGGACTGTGAGAAGATCAGGAACCCTTGTGGTTGTCCACTTTTGAGGAAAAAAGCCAAAACCCAACAAAACAAAAGCCCAACCACCCATCTAGAAAATACAGACATAGATAGATCTGTGATATGATCAGGCTAACACTGATTATTATATATGTGCCTCTCTATGGTACTACATTGAAAAATGGGTCTGATTATGCTCAGTTTTCCTCTAAGTAAGCTCTGATTTACATGGATAGAAAAAGAAGAGATCAATCTCAATGTTCTCTCAAGGTCACCCAATGACTTTGGGCACATACTTGTAATACCTCTTTTCCAAGCATGAGTCTTTTTCACATCACACTTCTTCTTTCTAAATTTTATGAATCCAGTTTCTGTGAAAATAATATTGAAAAAGGAACTTCTTTTTCTCCCTGTACATGAAATCAAATTGTAGCATCACTACACTGACTCTGATTCCATGTTGCTGCAGGCTGGTCGAGTCCCTGTACCATGCTTTGGCCTCCATAACACTGGTGTGCTGGATAGTATGATCTGGGTCTTTCCAGATGAGTATAACCAAAAGATGCAGATGTTAACCCCAAGGGTAATATATTAAAAGGAAAGAAAAATAAATTAATTAACCAGACAATGCAACAATTCATTTCCTCCAGAGAGTATATTCTCAGTGCATATTTATTTTAATAAACTTGTCTCATACAAGGTTTCCCGGTACCACTTTCAATACAGCTTCAACTGTGTAACATCCTCAGAATATTAATGCTGGTTTACCTAATGTGACTTGGAGATTCAACTCAGACTCAAGACTGTTGATTAGTGTTCTTATTTGCAAAAGATGATGGGTCTGTATCTGACAAATTTTGAAACAGAACACTTATCTGCCTCTTGTGTCCCAGACTCAGGTTTATTTTTGTCTCTTCTTGTGTTCCCTTCCTGTGCTAAGTGTAAACCTCGTGAGGCCTGAATGAAACACCAGAGCTAAGTTTGAAACATAAATAAATAAATAAATAAGCACATAAATAAAGGGAAGACAACTGTTTCTGGCAATGAAGCACTTGCTCTAAGGTAGTAAATAACAGCAGTCTACCTACTGGGTCCATTGGGTAAAGAAAGTTGCCTTTAATACAGAGATTATTTTCCCTCTGTTTGGAGACTGCCCTAAATCCAACAGAGAGTAGCCTGTCTTCTGCCATCACCTTTGATTACACAGTCATAAAATATGGTTGAGATAATTTAAGTAGCAAGAGGATATCCTCCTGTTAGCAACACATCACATGCACTGCTTTGATACACTCCTTAGTATTTAAGCCAAAAGAGACCCAGCTTACATGTAAGCCACATGTATCTAGAAAGCTCAGAGTTTGCCACTATAAGTAATTTCGGAGGAGTAGCTTTTTTTTTTTTTTTCCACTTTACAATTAGCATAAGCCCCTACTGATGATTTTAGCCCTTTTGTGTCTGTAATATCTTCCATAACTAATAACTGCCAAAGCACTGACAGCAGGATCCCTGACTGAAAAAGAATTTGAAATAAGAGCATAAAATAAATATCTGTTTCTTTTTGCTGGATGGCTTTTGCCATGTAACTGAAAACATGCTATTGGAGGAGAGAAGAAAAAGACGTGGGAAGGGAGGGAAAAGCAAAAGCACTTTGTGGGCGAGTAGACAAGTCACAAAGCTAAAGCACCTCCACCCCCACTCTATAACACCATGGGCAAATCCATAAAACTAATAACTTGCCTGAAAAGGTGAATTTGACCTCTATAAGTTTCATGAAGCAAAATATGTTCACTCAATATTCTGATCCCTGAAGACTAATATAAAGGATTCATCAAGTTACCCACAGAGGCACCTATAGATGAATGGGCAGAGAATGGAGCTGATTACACTGTTGTTTTGTAATCTTATCTGCTCTAATGATCATCCCTGCTTTAGTGAGTATGGAATAAGAAAAAAGATATTACAGCATTATAAAGCAAAGTCCCTTAATTTCAACCAGTGAACACTGCATATTGATATTTGAATGTATAGAATTTCCTATAAAATGTTTTGGTTTTTCTTGGGGAAATGTTGTGATGTGATTGCAGGCTGTGAGCAGTAGGAACTCCTGACAATGCAGCTAGAAAGATTCCAAGTAGTCTTCCTAGTTATCTGTGTTATTCAAACATGTTTTATACAAGTTTATTATGTGCCGTAGTATTTTTTTTTGGTGGTTGTATTCCTCCAGCTATGATAAAAACAGAGAAAAGAAACCCAAGAACTCCTAGAGGCAGTGACTTGTCTATCAGATTCACTGTTATAAGTGATATTACTGTATTTATTTTAAAAGTTTATCAGTTACAATGTGCTTAACTTGCTTCAGCAGTAGAAGAGACATCTTAGCTTTACGCCTAGTTGTGTTCTTCCACCAGGACGTCCTGGTGGAGGAAGATTTACTTGCAGCTGGGAGGAAGTGTTGTTTCCATCAGAGGAATTTAATCAGTCAGATATAGAAAGTTGGTCCAATGCCATCCCCATCGCTTGCACTGATGTCAGACACATGGTAGAGCAGGGAGTGGGTAACATGATCAGTCATTGTGGTAAAATACCTGCTGCCCTTCCTGCCTTGGAGCAGGAATTGGAATCAGTTTTGCTCAGACAAGTAAATATTAGGAGGACACAAAATTTGTTTTATCTAGCTGTAATTCACTGTGCAGAAACTCAATCTCATCTATAAGTATCGCTTCTACCATATAGCACTGGGCTGAAGGAGGATTTCAGCACTGCTAATATTTCTGCGCAGGAGTAGGCACCATTTATCAATATTTCTGCATCCCCCAGATCACGTTTGCCTTATCTCTCCCTTTGAGTGCTCACCTCCACACATGACGGACTATGGCAGAGGTGATGGGGAACGTAGTCTGAAACTGCATCCTACCTCCTTTATTTGGGATACTAGTTTTATCAAGCTCTTACCTCCTTTTTTTCTAACTTTAAAATCTCAGTTGCTCAATTCTTTCCTTTTTGAAGCTGTCTTTAAAAATGGAAGTAGAATTACAGCTAGAAAACAACCAAATAATCAAGCTAACTGAAAAATCCAGCAATAAATCCCACTCTCTTGCTCTGTCAGTCTTGTTAATTGCCACTTTATTTAATACCTTCCTCTTCTGCTAAAGGTTATTAAGAAGGATGTTGAAGCCAGACACACTTTCAAGATGGTATTTTATTAGACAGAGATTACACTGTGAGATTTCCATCTAGGCTCTCACACTAGGGACTCCCTCTGCTCACTGGTCCATAATGACTGACCTACATATCTCTGCCGACCAGAGTTTTGCTGGATGACTGCATTACCCAGCAGAATTTGACTCCCCTCAATGTATTCATTTGTCACAGCAATTAAACCCATGTGTTGATTTATTGAGTGCAGGCCTGGTGTGAAATGTAGGAATGCACGACTCATTCTTTTCTTTCTGACATTATACTACTTCTGCCCAAATTGCATTTGGCTGTCTTCATGTTGCTTTTAACTTGCCTACAATTAATTTTGTCTTCTAGAGACAAATAATGACCTTATCCCTTTATTTTGTAATCTCTCTTTCATTCCGTCTCTTACTTTTTCTCCTTTATTTTTATTGCCTTTATGTTGTTCATTGATGCCATGTCTTCCCTTTACTGACCAGTCTGGAATTTCTTCCATCCCTCCACAACTTGTGAAAATCATAGCAAATCTTGAAGATCCATTGTAAACCTGGCTGGAGAACTGAGTCAGAAATGAGTATACAAAACCCCAAAAAATAATCTAGGGCTAATGCCTCTTTAATTAACTTCTTCAATAGATGGATGACAGCTCTGTCCTTTGAAAATTAAGAGTTGTTAAGGGTTTTATCACAAAGACTGTGGGGTATGCTCCTGGATATAAATGGGTGATTGCCAAATGCAGGATGGCACAGTAGGGAAACTGGGGGCCAAGTTTCATCAGAGACTTTGGGTGTTCATTATACAGTCTGTGTATGTGGCATGAAAATATAGCTGGAAAGATTTTGGAGAGAAGACCTGTACTGAAACCTTCACCAAAATATTCACCTTTGATTGCAATGCTTATGACAAGACATGGGAATAGCCTGATACCCCAAATCACATCCACATCCCTCAAGGAAATTCAAAGCTCTCTTGCTCAGGACTTAGATCTGAAAAAAGGACTTAACCTAAAGACTGAAATTAGTAGTGATCTTCATGTCTTTGCTTCAGCTTCCCCTCCAGCCCTCATGGTGCCCAAGCTGTGCAGGCAATAGAGTGCTTGACATTCCAGTGAGCCAGGAAGCAGAAGTTTTGCATCAGAGAGGGCTGAGCAGACCTGTGTCAAGCTCATATACTCTGGTTCTTTGGGAGAGACAAGCAGCCTTTCTCTCTTCATGCATGCTTACCATGGCAGGGACTGCAGAAAACCCTTGGCCACCTTTTTTTAAAGCTTAGCCCTGGAGGAGGCAGAAAGCAATCCTGCTCCCTGTTTGTCTTCTAAGATAAAACCCATGCGGTTATAGTGTTTCCTAAACAACACCAACAGCTCAGTTTCTTCCCCAAACAGACAAGTTCCAAACCCATGGCTTCCCCTCCAGGAGAAAATATTTAAAGAAAAGTGGGACGTAAGTGGCAAACGCAAGAAAGAAAGAAAGAATAAAAAAGTATAATATTCTGAAAAGGGCAAGTTGTCCCTGTCATTCTGGGCACACCCAGAGGTCAAAGCAAAGGACTTCAAAGGACTTCAATCCATTGTCACAACAAGGTGATTTTCACAGTCTTACTGAATAGTCTTACTATTTTAATATTGTATTAAATGCAGACAAGCAATGGAAAAAAGATAGAGGGTTAACTGTGCATATTTTCAAGCCTTTGCTGTTGTACAGTTTTATAAGTATAGGAACTATGTAGCTCCCTTTAGAAATGGGCTTGGGGTAACAAGCGGAATCAACAAACACAGTTGTAGGCTAGTTTTGGGAAAAAATGTCCCAACACTGGCAGAAGGAGGGATCTGAATAAACTTTCTTGTCTTTGCTGTCATTATGGTGCTCACCAGAACCCACGGTACTGGGACCCTTGGAGGAGACTGACTCGTCCCACTCTATACAGTGACCCCAGGCAGGTTTTACTGGGATCTATGAGCTAGGGTATGCATCCCCTAGTCACATGAAGGGGAATCGAGACTACTGATTTTATGCAAGCAAATGAATTTTTCAGCCTTCACCTCTGTTTGT
This sequence comes from Egretta garzetta, assembly GCF_000687185.1. Classification (NCBI taxonomy): domain Eukaryota; kingdom Metazoa; phylum Chordata; class Aves; order Pelecaniformes; family Ardeidae; genus Egretta; species Egretta garzetta. Next base: position 640,081 of record NW_009259427.1, on the reverse strand, counting down.
CATTTACCTGAACTTTAAAATAGGGAAACAAGACACTTTTACCTTATGGTGGTTTGAATTCACCAATCTTTGCTGCGTGGTTACTGACCTGTAGGAAGGAATGTGCTTCAAAGTATGTTTAAGATACAGACTAGAATCAAAGAACGCATTTTTCTGATTATTCCTCACATTATACATGTACTATGTTCAGTTGGCACAACAGCACAGGGTTAACAAAAGTCATGATTTCAAGGAACCCTCTCATTTGTTACAAGTACTGAAGCTTGAAGTGTTTCTAAAGAAAAAAATTCACATTCTGCCTCTCCATTGACTTAATACTTGTCAATAGTTGTATTAATGTGCTTTTTAAACTCTTCCCCCCCTGTGATGACCTTAAACCTTGCCACAATCTACAAAAAAAAAAGGTGACATTTGGAATTGAATAATATATTTATATATATAAAAATAACTGGCTCAAATCATCCCCCATACAATAACAGATCCCCAATGTCACTTCTTTCCAAAGACAGTCAGACAAACAGGATGAAAAGGATAGCAAGGCGGGGTTTCCTTGGCAACATGCACTCGAAAGGATTCAGAACTTCCCTCCTCTTCCTAAGACTCAAATTTTGTTGGTTTTTCTTTGTTTGTTTGTTCTTTTTTCCCCCTTAGACAGTATTGTGTGAAGGGGAGGCAGGAATATGAATCAAGCCACTGAACCTGACCGCTCCTGGATGCCAGAGGTGACTGTGTACATCAGACACATGATTGGGACTCTGTTAGGGCTCTGAATCGGCTGCTACTTATGATGGACTCCGCCACCTCTTGAGTGAGAATCAAACTCTCCTTGATGTGTTCAGAATCATAGCTCGTGGTTAGACCTGTTGGGATTAATTCACTCACTCACTGGTTTTGGGTTTGGTTTTTTTTCATGTTTTTTCTTTTCTTTCCCTTAAGACTAAGCCAATAAATGGTGTAGGAAAATTAGATCCAGTAAGGAACTTACATGATTAAAAGATTTTAAAACCCAGGTTTATTTCACCTAATTTCAGATGCCTAAATGAGAAGCAGCCATCAGAGTGGAATCACTGTACATTCCTGTTCAGCTGACAACCATCCAGAGTAATTCAGATCTTTGTTGAGCTGTTTTGTCTTCTGCAGGAACAGTCCAGATATGTCCATTCAGGGATGCTAGAATGACTGTGCTTCTGTATTATGTATCTCGCTGTTCATCTAAAGTCCTTAGAGACTATTTATTTCCGGGAAAACAGCTCAAAGAGCAGAAGAGTTCAAGCTTACAGTAGCTTACAATCACTCCTGCAGTTACAATCTGTTTTTCTTTATATGCATTCTTCCAATTTTCCAAATAAAACAAATATTATTTGATGGTTTCAGGCTTCTTCAGCTCTGTCCAGGTCTGTGGAACTTCTCCAGATTTACACCAGTGAGTGGAGGGCTAATTAAACCTACAACATGCAGGATGAAATTTTGTCCTCATTGAAATCAATGTGAAATTGCCGTTGTTTTGTGAAGGAACATTGTGTGTGGATGCAAACCAACAGTTAGAGGCAATGGACAAGTAATAACCTGCATTATTTCTACATTGGAGACAATGTCTTTCTTTTGAGTCGTATGACAGTTTCATAGAATCATAGAATCATAGAAACGTTTACGTTGAAAAGACCTTTAAGATCATCAAGTCCAACCGTTAACATAACGCTGCCATCCCACCACTAAACCATGTCCCTGGTTGTCATTAGATGGAGAAAAAAGGACCTGGATAAGAGCAGAGATAAATTTGGGATAATGGGATTTTATTTATAAAAAATAAATACATATATCATGCATAAAGGATCAAGGACAGGTAGCTTGGAGAAGGTCGGCAGACTGAACTAAGGTTGATATCAGAGACAGGGAGGGAAATTCTGTGACCTTTAGTACTCAGGAAATCAGGCTGATAGATCAGAGAGTCATAGAAGAGCCTGTGAAATAAGGAGGAGAAATATGAACTTCCAATGAAGAGCAGATTGGGACATAGAGCAAGAGCCCCTATTTACTTTCTCTGAGCTTTGGTCTCTTTTAATTTAATATCTGGCGTATCATATAAAGCAATATGAAGCTTACACCCTCTTTTTGCTTATTTTGAAAAAGCTTACTTGGTCTTTGGAAATTATTAGGGTATTTTAGTGGTTGTGGTTTTATTTGTAGAAGCTATTGCACCCATTCATTTGTTTTCATAATAATGAATTTGAAAAAAACACCAGAAATATGTTTTAATACATTTGCCATTCCCAATAGAATAAGGCAAATTGCATTTTTACATCAGAGGACAAATCAGTGACTCTTTCTTCTGGATGCACTGGAATTGTGCAAATAACAAACCACCTTACAAACTCTCAGCTTCTTATTTGTTTAACCATAATTGCATATTTATAAATTACAGCAGACTTTTCTAATTAATTTTGTATCATGTGAATAACATTGGTCTGTAACAACCTGCTATACTAGTAAAACCATTGCCAAAAAAACATAGCAGTCTGGAGTCACATTTAGTTTGAAGGGAAATGAAAGGCAGCCAGAGCAGAGACTAGCCTTTTGTTTGACTCATGAGAGATAATTACCAACTCCAAAATACGAAGATAAAAGCCTTTCAATAAACTGACACCTTTCTGCACATTAAGTCCCCAGAATGTTTTAAATTCTGACAGACACAAAGGAAATGTACCAATAAAAACATGATTTTGAGTCAAGCCAACTAAAGCAATATTGTTTGGCAAAAAGGGGTTATGCTGGATTTTCTTCTGCACCTAAGCAGTCACCATATGGAACAGTGCAAGGCCCCATCCTAAGATGTGGCCACTCTGGTTGCTTAGGTCTTTCTACAATCAAACCTGTGGTCTGTGTAGTCAGGGGATCATTTGGATATGAGCTGGCAGATTTGACACAGAATTTATGGGAAATCCATAAGCCACAGCAGCTGGAAGCCAGGCAGGATGTCTCAAAGGGCATTAATTGCCTGTGTTTAGGTAACTGAATCCTTCCCTTGATCTCTACAAGTCCATAGTACATGGTCTTCATTCTGCTGAGATCAAGCAGCTTACAAATCCCATCTGTTTTTACAAGGAAAATCTTGTTATGGTCATCTGATTGGCTGAGCTAAGAATTTCTTTTTAGTATAATTACTGTATTAACTTCCTAAGCAAAAATGCTACAGTTCTTATTAGGTCAGGCATACTGCTATGCAATTATCGTTAATAATGCACTTAAGACTGATTTAGACAAACTCTAGTATGTGCCCTCTTTTTTGTTGTTACACTCAGCCTTCCAGTGTCATTCTGACTGTGAAGGTCAATGTTGCCTGTTTTTCCCAAGAAGGAAGGGATTATGATGAGTTACCAATGACCCAGGTTCTTCACACATCTTCACCCAATGCTTATGGCGAGGAAGTTCTTACTCCATAGTTTGGGGAGCTTCCTGGGTATATTTTGATATGTTTTCTTACCACAGTCTACTTTTTTCATTGGTTATCTTCTCATGTTTGAAGCTACACCATCACCTTTACTCTCCCCATTTAACGCAAAGACCTGATGTTTTTTACATGACTACCCAGATCTTTCCATACCTGGCATTCACAGAGCTAAGCTAAAATGATTTAAGCTAAAACAATCTAGGCAATAGTTATCTGAAAGCTAAACAGCTGTTATTACAGCTGAAATAGGCTAAAATCAGTTCAGGCCAAGAGTAGCCTGGTCAAATCCTGTTGTCAGCCTTTGTGAATTCTTCAGTTATTTTTGCATTATGTCATCACCTAGGTGGCATAGCTGAAGCTGTCATATAGTGCCACAACCTATCTGTCTGGCAGCTGAATGTGCTCCAAAGGTGCTTCTAAGCCAAGGGTTTATCCAAGGGCTCTTCTGGAAATACCCATGGGGGTCTTTTCAAAGACCTCTAAGAAGCAAGGAATATATAGAGTGGACATTTGGGCCTGGAAGATACTTTCAGTGAAGAGGTAGCCAGGGATTCTCTCAGAAATCTGAAAATCTTTAACTCAAGGGTTTAAAAAAAAAGAAAAAAAAAATTACTTAGGTTTTCATCTCTCTCAGGTCTCCAGAACAAAATGTCATAGAGCAAAGGATCATTGCAAACCTTTATGACTGATTCCCCACCTTCAACAAGGGGTTTTCAATTATTTTTAAAACTTCTGGTTTTAACAGTAGCACAAAGCTGTGTGCACATGAAACACAAGCAAACAAAACCAGTTTTCTCTCTGGAGAGAAGATGAGAGGGAATGAATTGCATATGACCAATGTCAGTCACATTATTTGATGGCCTGCTGGCAGGCATCCAAATATTACAGTGATGATAGTGAAATAATAACTTATAAGGAGCACAATAATACAGATTATTAGAACTAATGCCTCCCTTGTACATCTCATTCACTTGATCAGTAGCAGATCAGTATAAAGGTTGTTTGCAGTGCAGGTCTTAATTGCAAATGGAAATTTGGATCTCTTGTACAAACTTTACTAAGAAATCTAGAATTTAAAAAAGACTACTGCATATTTTTTTAATTTGGAAAAGAAACTGTTGGATTCTGATTCATAGACAGTATAAATAAGCATAACTCCATTGAAAAGCGCTGCTTAGCCCTCAAGAAACACATTGTTTGTGTAATCTTAATGAATTCAACAGAGTTGTGATGATTTTAACGAGGTGAGAATATGGCCCATATTGTTCCATTCATATCCTATTGCTGACAAGCATAGAATCATAGAATCATAGAATGTTTTGGGTTGGCAGGGACCCCCAGAGGTCATCTAGTCCAACCCCCCTGCAGTGAGCAGGGACACCTTTAACTAGATCACGTTGCTCAGAGCCCCATCCAACCTAGTCTTGCATCATGAGAAACAGTGGCTGCCCATGTCACAGTTCTGCAGAGCCATGTGAGCAACATCATGTGTAAAAAAACAGTGGAAAAAGCATACTTTATGCTGCTTACACTTATACTTTTTTTTCTGTTGCATTAGCAATTTTTGCATTCAGGATTAGCGTTCTCAGTTTTAATGTTTGCTTACATGAAATGCAGATTGTAGTTAAATGTCAGGCTGCTTAATTGTGCCTTCATTTGTATAAATTAGAATGTTGCTATAGAAAAAGAGAAGAAATAAAACACCTTTCATTTCCCTCTCAATATTATATCTGAATTAATAGTTAAATAAGAGGAGACAAAATGCCTTTTGGGGGGAATCGGTGTTAATTGGTATTTCACAGTCTGGAAAAGATATGCTGCCACAGAGCACGTATCACTTGTTTCACAAAGACAAAACGCTTCAATAAAATGTTTTTCTGCCCAGGGAGTGAGGAATGAGCACTGGCTCAGCAAACCAGCATTCAATGACTTTTCTGCATCCTGCTTGTTCTGGGTCATTGTTTGGAGACAGCACTGAGAAGGGATATGGGCTTTTAAGGCAGGACTTGAGTAGAATTAAGACACCTGAATCCAAAATGACTAATAGAGAAAATTCTTTTACTTGCACTAAGGCACCTGAATTGATGGAATTAAGTTCATACTAAGCCTTATCAGGTTTCAGAAAACAGGCAGTCTTGTGTTCTGGTGAGCACCCTCAGGAATGTACTGTGGACTGAATTAAATTTGTGTGTAACAGGCTGGTGATCACACTGCCTCCCCAGAAGAAAGGAGTGCAAAACTCATGTCAAACTCTTTGCTAGGAACAGAGTTACAGCGAAAGAAAGGTTGCTTTTTTCTCCTTTGAAATTTTGCCAGCTGGAAATGTTGACTTATTCCTGGGCAAAGAGCAAGGAGAGAAGTTGGGACAATATAGAGCTTTGTAGGCTGGGGACTGGGTTGATGCTTTTGTTCTCTCTTATTTTATGTTGGGAAAATAGTTGTCTAAAGTACCTGAGCAGCCTTGGCAGCTGAGACCAGACTTTGACCTCCAGGGCACTGGACCATGGTAAAAATCTTCAATGGTTTTGTGTACAGTGGTTAAGGGATTGGTGGGAGTGGTGCTTGCAAGGTCCTACATCTTGGTTAGGTCTTTCTCCAGAAGATGGGGCATACAGTTACAAACTTTCTTGATGGAGTAAAAGCAAAATATTTTTTTTGATTGCTGGACAAGTTATAAATATTCACTCATTATTTATTCACTGAGCCTTAGCTGAGTTCTCTTTTAATTTTTTTTTGTTTTGTTACTGTCACTGTGACAATTCTGGATATTCTGGCTATCCCCATAAATCACCAGTCGCTTATTAAACCAACCTGCATGTTATCTGAGGACCATCTGCCAGCAAAAGAGAAATTTTGAGGTCTTCAGCAGATTGTTCCTTCCTTGCAGTGGGGTCTGAAATTAAAGTAGTTTGTGTTCATATTAGCCACGACAGAAGGTGTTACTGACAGGTGAGGTTGGTTGTAAAGAAAGCATCAAGCTAGCAGGACAGAAGGGCCTCACAGCAGTAAAGCACGCCTGGATCATGGGCTCTGTAAAAAGCAGCAGGCAGATGTCTCCCTGTGCTGCTGGGATTGTCCTATGAATAAGACATTGCCAGGACAGAGACTTTGCTGCTAACAAAGGAGCACATGCAGAGAAGTGCAGGCACTGCTAGGTCTGGTTTCTGGAGGGTTTCCTTGCCTTAGCTCATTATACTGAAAACTAAAGGGCCCAATTCATAGCAAACAAGCACCATGCAAAGAGATAGGTATTTTAGATGCAAAGCAGACAGGGACTGCATCTTTGAATGTTCCTTTTGTATTAACGCTGACCTAGTTTATCTGTAACAGGGTAGGGCTCATTCTGCATCGTACAGGACTAGCATTTCTCCAGGCTGACATATGCAGCTTCGGTAAAGTGTACGTGCCTAGGAGCGTTTCACAGCAGTAAGGCCTAATGGTAGAGAATGACCTACATCTATGGCATTATATTCCCTTCCCCCATGGAAAGGTGACCACATACACAAGTAGTTGGGAACGGGCTCCACGCTGCTACATCTTGTACCATGCACAGGAATTGTACAGGAATATACCAGATGGCACATTCACAAGCTATGTCAGGGACTAATGTCACGGATGGAGTGAGAGGGAGGCAAAAATAATATGGCTTATTGGTGTACAACAGTGAGTTAACAAAGTTCAGTGGTAACTGCGACAATAGTTTGAGATTCGATGGCAAGGTACACTTTGTTATTTACTGCACAGAGGACAGGGTCAGACAAAACTGTCAGGGAGACCCTCCCATGGAGTCATGAGGTTCAGAAAAGATCCCCTTGCTCTCTAAACTCCCTCAGAGAGGAGTCTAGGTGCGGCTGGATCCAATCCTAGTCCCAGACTTGGTCAACGGTTTATGCCTAAAGGATTATATATGTGCAATTAATCCTTTATGTCACTTAGCTAAGATTTCCAAGTTAGCATGCTGTTAGTCACTTACCGAGAATCTGTCGTGGTAAGGAATCTCTCAGCCTCGAGGAGTAACCTTGAGAGGCGTCCCTGCTCAAGGGGAGATCCTGGCGTGCAGCCCGCTGCCGTGCAGGAGAGCTCCAAGGGCTCGTGGGCTGCTCACTATTTATGGGGGTAAGATGATTGGCTCATAGTCATATTTGCATACTGACCACTGTGCTTAGGTGGGCACATTCCACAACAGCCCTTGGCTATTGTGTTGTTATCTGTCTCCCCCCACATCCAGTGGGTGCATCCTTCAGGACCAGACACATCTACCAGATGCATCTATCACCACAGCCACAGGTGGTTATCACTTGAAAGAGGTCAAAGGAGGGGGAGTCAGAGATGAGGGGGGGAGCACACCGCCACAACTAATAAGGAGCATCACTCTTCCCAGGGACGTCCTTTGGCACTGTTTATTTCAATGGGAAAGATACAGCTTGAAACCGAGCCTGAGTCCTATGTCCAGTGGCAGAAAGCAGAAAAAGTTGTTATTCACACAGTGGTTATTCACAGGTTAAAGAATGAAGCACAGGGACTAATTAGTCTTGAGCCTTGAATTAAATTCACTTTCATGGTTTTGGGGTGGAGGATATTGGCAAAGGCATTTTTAATTGCACAATTACAGTTGAGACTGACTAAAGTTAATAGCTATTTATATGTATCTTTAAAAATCAAGCCCTACGTGAAAAATGGAAATAAGTCACCATTCCTTCTGTATATTGTATCAAAGTATCAATGTATTTTATATCGAAGTATCACAGTAAGGAGAACAAAAAGCTTAATCAAAACCTTCCTTACATCTACTTTCCAACATGAGCTTGGGAGGGGAAAGACAAGGGGTGTGGGCAAATGAAATGAAGTGTTCTTTAACCCCTGTAATTAACTGATTCTGAAAGAATGCTCACTAATTCACAGTGTAAATCTGGGGCTCAGGAAGCAGAGGGTCCATCTCCATTGTACACTCAGTGATGGTGTGTTTCTGGGCTGGTAACCCCATACAGGTGCCATGAGCATAGCTTGGCTTGGGTTGTGTTGCTGCAGGGAGGCTTCTGACAGAACGGTGCAGTGCTGTAACCTAAAAGCAGTGTAGATATGCCAGCACTCCATACCCCCATTTGCTTTTTGGGATAAGCCATAACTTCATCCTAACTTTGGAAGTGTTATTTCATTTCTCCAGGTCTCTAATTTTCCACCTTTTACTGTCTTTTACATTTTTTTTATACATGCAATCTTTTCTAAAATTATTTGTGCATTGCTGATGCAATCCACTCTTTTGCTGTTGCAGTTCCTATTATCAAGCAATGTATTGTTATCAGTAGACCAATTGAATTATACATTTAATAACCTATTATGATTATTCATACTATGGTTGTACTCCAGGAATTCAATCAAAGGAATGATTCCATAGTGCAAGATGCTGTATGAGCCATAAATTTTCCCTCTGTAGTCTTTAGGGAGGTTAGCAAAATAAGGTCTTAGCAGTAAAAACAGGTAAATTGAAATTATTTTTTAAAATTTTTTTTCCTTCATTTTTAACAGGAAAAACCACTGTGACAAGAGCAAGTGTTACAACTGAACAAGTTCCAGGATCAAGCAGACTTGAGCATGGCATTTCGGCTACTGGTCAAATTTATCTTTGATCCATCAGTTGAAGCATTCCTAATCAAACTGTTCAGAGTCTTTTAAAGCCTGTTTGACTCATCATTATTCATGAAGGTGAAATCATTTCACGTGCAAAATTAGAATGACCTACTTGATAAGTCTGTGATAAAAATGTAGCTGACTACAGCAGAGAGGCACCTGAGAGATAAGTCAGACTGAATGAGGGACTTCTTTTCCAGTGGCTTGGAAGGTCAAGGAGAAGAGGCAGAATCTGGGTGTGATATACTTTTCTATAACAATGGGTATATGTTTCCTTGTCTTTCTGAACACTAATACAAACCTGCAAAGACAATGGATCTGAGGAAACAATTTTTAGTATGCATGTTAGAATTTTATTTAATATTTAGAATCAGAGGAAAAGTATTTTTTCACAAGGCTTTACTGATGAAATAACAGAATTTGAAATGGTTGTGAAAACAATTAGCACATAAATTGAAATAAATCTGCAGGGCTTGCATTTCTTCCTTGATTGCTTTGAGAAATTATAACTGTCATATATAGATTAACAAATCTACGTACATGGTGTTTCAGATCAGACACAATACTACAGATGGTCAGAATAATTTCCTTAATATCCTTGTCAGTTTTCCTGTTTGTTTGGTTGGTTTTTAATCAAAATGAAAAATACTTCAGGGAATATCAAGTTTCCATTCATTTCTGTGAGTCCGGGGTTTGCTTTGTTTCCTTTTTTAAGGGGCTGCAATATGCTTTCAAGGAAACTATTGTCAAAAATGAAAGGATTTTTTTTCTCAATGAAATAGCTCCTGGAAATCAATAACTTTTATTTTACCAGCTTTGTAAATGCCCATTTCTAATAGCATACCTTATGCTATGCATATTCTAATGCCCTTTTCACCAAGCATATTTAATCTCACTTTGCCAGTACTCTGAGCCAACCAAAACCTGTGTAGCCACATAGCCATGACAAAGGAAAGCAAAATATTTGAAACACATTTCCTTTCCTGTGTCCCAAAGATCCTTTGAAGTTGTTTGCGTACTAAGGTTTATTGTCTGGGTTTTAACACATTAGCATCATGCTGACATTTTTAAATGATTCCTGGATCCAAATAAGCCGTTGTCATGCAGTACACAATAAAACTGTGTCCTAGTTTATTCAGTCATATTTTGAGTCCTTCATGGAGTTAAAACTTGATACCTGCTCTCCTAATTCCTATTCTAAACTCTTTAGCACAAGACCAGCTTTACACAGATCAGCCTTGCCAACAAAATAATGCAAAAAACTTTCCAAAAGAGAAAACACAATTATGACTATCAGAGGGTGCAGGCACGTTGCATTCTTTGGCTGTATGCCTCCCTCTTTTCTCACCTGTCTCCTGAAAATGGATGTGACTTTTACATTAAAACAATTTTTAATTGTGTTACAATAATACCGATTTATTTTTTCCAGTTGTTGACCTCAGCATGCTCTGGAAATGGAATATTCCCACTTCCAGATAAGCAAGAAACTAATGTGAGCTGGGTTTTGAAAATATAACTGATCAAAACTAGCTTTTTAAATTCATATTTTTTAAATTTTACTGCCAGAGATTTAGAAGACATAAGGTACACCAAAGTCCTGTTGTCTTTAATGGGAGTTGTATTTAGTCCCATGAAGTGGTAACTGGTTCTGCCCCTTTGAGCTGATCTTCACCTTTTCCATGTCAGTCAAAAACTGAAGAGAGTTTCATCTGTGGACTCCACCTGAGTTTTAAAAACTTCTTTAACTCCTGGAATATGTGTGTTTCCCGTAACCAATTATCTCAGATGTGTAACCTTATGAAAAGGCTTTTGAAACTCAAAGTTGATGGCAACCCCTGTGGTTTGCACATCTCACCATAGCAGGAATAACTTCAGAAATGCATTATCTGTTTCTTTGCTCTGCAAATTCTATCCTGATGCACCTGGAAACATGATCACTATCGCTGATAGCTTTTTATCTCCCTCTATTATAAAAGAAACAAACAAAGCACTCCGGGCTAAAAAAAAAAAAGTGCCAATTTCTTACCCTGGTCTCTGCCTCCCCACTAGCTTCTATACTGGTCTGAAACTGTTGGAGTTTGTTTCATCTTCTGTCCACAGCAAATGCTTTGGGAGAAGTACCTGTGGTTATTTATCCAAATAAAAGTCAAAGCCTACAGTGCAACTCAGTGATGAGTGAGAAACAGGTGCAAAAATGCAAAATGCTTCACTGGACATAAAGAACAAAAGAGGAAACAGTAAGTACTGGAAAAATGGATAACTATTTAGATTTGACTTTATTTTTAAGTATCCTCTCTAACAATTGTAGTGGGCATATTCTACTCTGAGCAATATTTCTCTTTCTATTCTACAGCGTTAACTCAGTGTGTAACACTTTCATTCCTTTGTTCAAGCACTAACACCATAGACTTCTGCCCTCTCATCCACCTAGCCTTCTTTGTACCTTACTTGTTTCTCTTCTCTACTGTTACCTTTCTATAAATTTACAGTGACCTTGACTGTCCCTTTTACATTTTATTAGAATAGTTTTAATTTTTACTGTCCCTCAAACTGTTCCTTTCCTGCTTTTGGGTATTTGATTTGTTACCATCTTCAAAAAAAGGTGAACGAACTACTGGATTATTACATCTGAAGCACTGTCTTGATACAGTGTTTATCCTACACTTCCGACTTTTAAAAAGGCCATGAAAGCATTTGCCTTCCCCCCCCGTCCTTTTTTTTTTTTTTTTTCAAATGTAGGTGAGGGGTTTGGAGGGCACTTCAGTTTTAGCACCTTTCTTTGAAAGGTATTGGCCCATGATAAACATAGATTTGGGCTGGATAAACTGTAGCTCTTAGTCACATTGGAAGGTCTTGGGCACATAGCTTGTATGTCTTTCTCATGCACTTATGATGTACATATATTTGGGATAAGGAAGAATTTTTCCTTCAAATTTTTAAGGCACTTTAAATACTGGTAGCATCCTGGAATTTTGTTTTCCCTCTTTCAACAGGATAGTCTAATTTTTATAGACTTCTGGCCTTTTGCCCTAATGGTATGAAGATATTCTTGCTATATGTGGAATGAGGATTTCTGCATGGATTTCCTATCAGACATCTAGTACGTGGTTGCCAATGACCAAGTACAGTAGAGCAAGCCTGTGTCCAGCTAGTCATTAACTGTCTTATTCTGCTATTCAGAATACAGGCTGTGAATTACATTATTTTAAGACGATGCATGCAATGAGGGAACAAAAAGCAGTTACCCTCCTCATAACTCTGAAACCTAAGGACTGCTAGGTGGATCAAAATGCTCTTGGTAGAGTCTGAATGGTTCCCATGTTCCTCTAACTTACACCAGAGAGAGTAGTTCTATTTGCAGAAGTTACAGGACTGTAACATTTAATGTGTCCTTTTCATCCTTACATTTGTCCTAGAAGCCTCCTTGAAAATGGAAAGGAATTGATTGCACTGGTAGATCAGAAGCCTTGGTCAAAGAGCATATTAAAACCTTTTTTCTCTTTATCAAAGTAATTATTTAGGCCACTGATTTCACATCGGGGCTTCTCGTTTGCAAGATGTTCCTGATTGCAAATACACAAGTATTATTGATGGTAATGAGAAAGGATCTTCCACCCCCACTAACATGGGATGAGCTCTAGTTTTAATCTGAGACGTCTCCCAAGGATGAATTTGTCCCTGATACAACTGGTCTTGGAGAGTATCAACTAAAATCCCAGAAACACAGAAAAGAGTGAGAATTTTGCCAGCAAATTTTCTGGAGCCTTTCTTTCATCTACCTACAATTTTGCCATGCTATGAGTTGCATTAAAATCTTAGCTCAAACTCCCTCATTACCCCTCCAATTTAAATGTTTTGAAAGATCCAGTTCATCAACCCAAAATGCAATCAGCTCAGCCAGCTAAGTGAACACAACAGAGAAATCTATACCAGTTGCCACGCAAGGAAGAAACACAGATTGATTCATTAGAGTCAGTCTTTCTTTTGCTAACCTGCTCAGTCAGAAAGCACATCCTGTTGAAAATTTAAAGGACTTCCTGATAACTTAATAAAAATATGGAAGCAGTTCCTCCCTGTCAGCATATTTAACACTGTAGTTTTCCATTTGCTCCAAGCTTCTTGGGTATAAATCGCTCCTCCAAGTTCCTCAGATGTTGGAAGCAGAGGGACTTGAGACATTAAATCATTTATAACTGGTCAGCAATAAATTGTAAGAATTCCTTCTCTCAGGGGAAAAAAAAGGGGGGGGGGGGGGGGAAAGCAAAAGCAAAAAAAGCAGCTAAATTAATTCTGTTGCAGTATATTTAGCATGAATGGGCAACAAAGGCACAGCCTGGGGGTACCATGCATCATAATCTAACATGACCAAGATAATTTATATCCAGATTTCCTGCTCTGCAGGAGATCAGACCAAAGAGAGAAATCTCGAGTGAAGAAAGGACTTTTGTTGTTCCTGCTACCTTTAGTAAAAGTCTGAGCATTTATTTATAAGTCCCAAACTTCTTTGTGAAGCTGGGTATTTACCTAACTGCATATCCTCAAAGGGTTCTGCTGACTTAATGAAGTGTGAATGGGTTTCAGTGGTGAGTGCGAGGCATTTGTATTAAAGTTCTCCATGAATAAAACAGTCTGGTCCAGATAAATGGGCATTCTAAATTAAAGATGCAGTTACTGTGTTGGATCATCAGGCCCATGTCCTTTCAGCTCAGTAAAAAAATTATTTCCAGAAGGTTTTTTGTAAAGGATTAGAACTGTCTCTTTTAATGCATGAACTGGTTCTTGAAAGTCCTACTGATTCACTGAAGAGCCTCTGCCGTAGTGCATCACTTCAGGGTTGTCTGTGACTCAGCGAAAGCAGCAGTGAGTACAGTTACTGTGAGTTACGTACACTTGTAGCAGTGTATGCCAGCCCTCTTATTTGTCTCACTCAACACTCCTGGGCTGTCCAAACACTACAGTGCTCTTAACTGCATTAGTCAAACTTCAAATGCTTGACTTATGACCTGTATCTATACTAACAATGTAATACTGACAGAGTTGATAGTTTTATTTTCTTTAGGCTCCCTATAAGTAGCATATTAAATTTTCCTGCTG
>NW_009259427.1:593757-625899 GCF_000687185.1 Egretta garzetta | reverse complement strand
ATATAAAATGGGTTTTGTTGTTGTTGTTTGGGGTTTTTTTGGTTTTTAATTGTTGCAATCTAAATTTGAGATCTTTGTATGACTTTTCTTTCTGAGGCTCACTCCAACAGTCATCACCCATTTTAGCACAGTCAGTATGAGATTTAGCTCAAGATCAAGGTGCGTCCACACAGGATTCTCTATATAGGGGTCTACATATGAGTGAGATGTCTAAATTCCCATTACAGTGTGCAGACATCTAGTTTGTTGATTAACCAGGAAGAACTTGCTTTTTTTTTTTTTTAATCTTCCCCTCTCCTCCCCCCAAAAACAGACACTTAGTGCCAGCTGAGACATCACACTGCATCCAAGGCATCCACTTACCTGTCAGATATGAATAGGTCTGCTGGGAGATTTTCAGCCAGGAATGATATCTTATGAACCTTGATGAAGCCTTGCTATTTAATACAGGACAGAGTGCATTTCTATGTACTGTTCAGACACCTAAATCTAGACATCCATGCTTAAGGGTCTTTAACTTGAGCTGAACTCCATTCTAGCTCTACAGTAAAAGCAACAAAGAAAAGGTGCATCTTTAATTAAGGTGGAATCAGGTTCTGTGTTTCCTTGAAAAGAAGACAAGTTTTCTTAGATAAACCTGTAGTTACAATGTGCAAGTGCTTTACAATCACACACAGATTTTCCCAAGAAGTCAGGAAGGATCTTTACATGCCTGTTATGGTGGAGCAGCTGAGTTGAAGAGTTCTCTGAAAACAGATATATGTTGAAGTCAGTAGGATTCACTTTATATGATTATAAGGGTTCACTTATCTAGACTATCTAGAGCCTATGCCCACCAATCATTCTTTGTACATACTTATAGCAGTGAACGGGGAAATTGAAATGTTTGACTTAGTTCAGGGACACATGTTGTTTGGCTTCAGGCCAATACTTTCCAAAAAGATTGTCTGAAGTATGAAACTGTTTGGAAATCATTTGCTCCTTTCCCAAAGTACTTGAATCCATTTTTATGTTATAGGTGAGTTTTGTTTCAGAGCTACAGAAGTAAAGCTATTGCTTTAAACATTGTAAAGCATCTGGTTAAGCACAAGCCACTCATCATTAAGATTTGGTAGCATTCTGCATGTGCGTGTCATCTGAAAAACAAAATTGGAATTGAACAAACAGAACAAGCAAACAAACTACAAAAAAAAAAGCAGATGAAAAACTGAGGTGTAGGTTTCAGCAATTTAAGTCTCGTTCATCTTCAAACAGACTTAATGTGCTGTATTACAATCCAGCCAAATTACATTCAGATCTGCCATGAAAACAAATTCAGGTGCACAATGGGCTTAATTATGCTTTAGAAAATAGGAGCTTCACCAGTAGCAGAAGGGGGCACTAGAAACTAGCTGCTATATTTTCTGAATCCATTGCTTCTTTTTCAATCACCTTAACATTTATAATATGTATAAAAAAATGCATGCACATAGTCTCATTTACTAACTAGTTGTCCTTCCACTCTTTCTTAAGGTCTTAGTGGTGTACTGTGATGTGCATCCAGCCTTCAGCCTTTGCCTTTCATAGAATCATAGAATCATAGGATCATAGAATGTTTTGGGTTGGAAGGCACCTTTAGAGGTCATCTAGTCCAACCCCCCTGCAGTGAGCAGGGACACCGCTAACTAGATCAGGCTGCTCAGAGCCCCGTCCAGCCTGGCCTTGAATGTTTCCAGGGATTCATGACTTTCATGACTGGTGTTCTTCAGCTGCTCTAAGGCTGCATAAGAGATGGCCACTTCAGCAGGCCCAGCAGGGGTAATTGGACCCTACAGCAGTTTCCTTTTAGAAAATTGTGATAGCATGCTTTCAGTGATGCAGAAACAAAGTATTACCTTCCAGAGAAAGTGTTATCTATTAACTCTTTAAAGGAACAAAAACATTTGGAGCAAAATGCAAAACAAACAGAAGGGCTGAAATTTGGGGCATTACTTGCATCTTGTTGGAACTTCTGTTCAAAGAACCTGGAAGTGCTCTAGAAAAAACAAGGATCACCATCTCCCCTCAGAATCAGCATGTCTTTGTCTTTCCCATGGTAACTAGAACCTTTTTACCTGTTATATTCAACTAGTTTAAATGAAGAAATTATTATTCCAAGACCTTGGTGATTTTAGGTGTCCTTTGATCTTAGGAAAAGAAAATGTTTCAAGATAAGAAGCATCTATAAAGCAGTGGTTAGCCTGTTATCCTAGCTGATTTAGAGATAAGGCTGTGCAGATTTTCTTCTCCTAGTAATTATTTCATTTTCTTTGGTTTCACTCATTTTGGCCTTTTCTGATTCATCATCATTCAAACAAAACAACAGGTAACTATTCTTAGAATCACAATAGGCTGTCTAACCTGAAAAGCTTCTCTGTGAAATATATTTTCTCTTTTTTTTTTCTTTGCTACTTTTAAGTGTCTCAGGATCCTGTCCCTTCCTTTGAGAAGCCATAGACCTTCCCATGGACCAACAGGTTTTATAGCCAGAGATACTTCTCTTTTTTTCCCCATCTATTAGCCAAAGTAAGGAACACTCCCCACCCAAGAAGGCAACACGTAAGCTAAATTTAATCTTTTAGGCTTTTTTATCTAGCTCAAATTTTCCATTATTCAATTTTAAGCTATTAGGCTTTTCTTTTGAAGAGACATACAGAAATCTTTCCTCTCCCAAGTGTCCTGAAATGTAATAAGAAAGGGAAAGAAATATGCTTTAAAAATTTACATTGAGGGATTATAGTGGAAGACATTGCAATTAGAGGTTAAGAAAATGCTAAAGGAACATTGTCCTTTTAGCAGAGGTTCCAATTCGGATTCTTTTTTCTCCCTCGGTAGAGGCAGGTATACAGGGACTTTGAAATGGATGCATGCAGGATCTTCTAAATGTGTTTCTAATTGTCTGAGTTTAATAATTGATAATATAGACATAGCTTGCAATTTTTTCTTTCACATAAAAGATAATTGTGCCTGAGTATAGCATAGTCTGAAATTAAATGTGTTAAGTGCTCCAGGGACTAGCACGTACGTGCTATGAAAGATCATTCTTCTTGATCAGTGTAAGTTAGAATGTGTAACAACTTTTACTTATTTGAATTGTAGTGGCATTCAAAGAGCTAAAGGAGGGCTGACAAGCCATGATGATAGGTGGTGACTATTCTCTTCCCCATAAGGAGGCAGTAAAAGCCCTTCCCTGCATTCATTCTTCTATTCTTTTCTCACCCTCTGAAAGCTATAATAGGACCTCTGGCCTTCCAGGCTGCTCCTTCTAAGGTGATTTGTTTTTCTTTTGTGCAGCCCTCTCTTTCATCCCCTTTATTTCAGTGTCCTGCACCTCAGGGGACTGAAGAAGAGGCAGAAGCAACAGCTTCAGGTTTCTCCTATGTTCTATTCCAATACTATTTGGAGGAAGACGAAAAATTTTTCAAGGACTGAGAGGAGCAAAGGGCACAGGGCATATGAGGGATATCTTAGGAGACTATAAGATCCTAAAAATTTGGAAAAAAACAGAAGCTATAAAAGGACAGCAAGGGAGGTGAGGTGAAAGCTGATCACTGGGGGAACTTCCAGGAAAGGGAGAGGTCAGAGTGCATCAGGAGGAAAAGAGAGAAATTTATGCTGAAATATGATGGATGAGCAAGATGAGAAAGTGGGTAAGAGAGAGAAGGGGGAAAAAAAGAGAACCATGGGTATGTAAGGTTTTTAGTCTGTGCTTTTAACACTCATATAAACATGGCAACAAATGTGTCAGTATCTTTATGTATTTATAGAAAAAGAGATGAAACTCATGAGCCAGAAAGGTAGGAAGAGTCTAGAAAACAGGTGAAAGAAGACAAGAGCTGTGGGATACAGCAAAAACATATTTTTTTTTTTTTGCTAGATTTCCAGAAGAAGGCATAAGAATAAAAAAGTAATGGTAAATGGGCCTCAATAATTTTAGCAAAAATGGTCTTTTTTTACAGAGATTAATTTTAGGCCCGAATAGAAACCCATCAAAATCTAGAGCAGTATTGGCTTCAAAGGGCTTTGGATTAGGGTTCAAAGGACCCTGTTGCGATGCCTGATGATAAGTTTCTCTAAAGGGATAGTGGGCATTTATTATTGAGTAGCATTTTGGTACAGCAAATGAAGCATACCCCAATCTTATGAAGTTCTTGTTGTGACTGAGACAGAAAAAACGTATTTTCACAACAGTGAAATGCTATAGTGAAGTGCTTACAGGTATTTTGGAGTATTCATTCTGCCCACAATGGCTCACTGCAGTGGGCTTTGATGCTGGGCTGAAAAGGGCAAGCAATGACAAAAATACTCTTGATTGTTTTCCATGGTGCTTATTAAGCACAAAGATGATTTTGCAGGACAACCTTTCCCTGCATTGCTTGGTTTCCCTGGAAGATGAACAATGAAACATCAACTTCCAGAAGTGCAACTCTTTTCTCACAGATGCCTTCTGTGGGGTGTTGCAAGGCTGTGCTCTTGAATCATCAAATTGCCAGGCAACGAAGATTTGGGGATGGGTTGGGTTCTTTTGGTTTTACTTTGTTTGGTAATGATGCTCTTATATACTACCCTAAACAGCACAAATAATACTCTGCTGGCAAAACTTCTGTGGCTTTCTCAAGTGTGCCCACATTGAATGTTTTTATGTGTTTGAAATCACAGGCTTTCATCTCTCATTCTAAGGCACAGCAGTCTTTAATGTGTGTGGTCAGGTGCCTGCAATTGCTTTCTTTCAATACAGAGAATCAGCACTCCAGAAAATTAGACTCGAATCCTATATACAGGAATAACTCTGGACGAAAATGACTCTTCTGTTGCACTTCTAAACTAAAACTGGCTTAATGTAAAGATTTGTCTCCCCACTTGCACTCCCATGCAAATCAAAGAAATTCAGTGAAGAACAGGAAGCTGCATGCCAAATAATAATAATAATAATAATAATAATAATAATAATAATGTAATTTAAAATCATAAGGAAAAGCTAGACATTAAATTAAGAAATTAGAATGAATTACACAATGGTTAATTTAAATGTGCAGTTGACTCAAGAAAAGCACTTTTGATAAGCAAATCTCTGTGCAATTACATCAATGAAATAAAGGACACTGGTAACCACATAGATTCTGAGAGTGAACGTAAATGGCAGTGGTGCACAAGATGATCCTAAAACCTGGATAAAAAATCACTACCATATTACAGCAGAAATAGATGATATTTGAAATGGTCCATTGATGACAAAGTAATAGTCATTAAATCAAATCCAGAAGAAAAACAGTTCTAGAAATACGTTTGCGTTATATTAAAGATATGCTCATAAATAGTTTATGAAGACCTAGTAAATGATTAGTCAATTTCAGGGGACTGTGCAAGAGTCCTGCAAGTTTGTGAAAACCCTTATTTAGACTCACCTGCGTAGTCTTTAATTAATAGAGCTCTGGATTAGCACATACATTATTAACACATACTAAAAAAATTACTGTTACGAATCCTTTATATATTAGCTAGTTAAGTCTGCTTTATGCGGTAAGGTACATTGTGGTAAAGTGAAAGCCCAAATACATTTAGAAATGTATTCAGTGATAGATGAAAATATAGAGTTAATAAGATACTTGAGAGCTGTGGAAAAAAACACTTTGCAGTTGACTAAATACTAACAGCGATGAATACTGAAGTTAATAACAGCTAGTCCACTCTCTACTGTCATCCTTCTTGTGTGACATGAGCACATCTGCTTTGGAAAACAGAAAAAATACTTTTAAGTCCCTTCTTTCTCTTTGGTATTATGGCCTCAGTAGACTGTTATGATCCTTAGGTCAAAAAAAAATCTTTAGACCATTGGCTTCTTTTTTGCAATAATAACGTTTTTTTCCATTCATGAATTAGTCTCGAAGATTGACTGTCTTACAGCAATCAGCACAGACAATCATTGTTTTGATTCAATGTCGTAGACTCTATAAATAATTACACTATATTTTCAAATAAGTCATTGAAACAAGGGACTTCATACTTTCATTTAAGAAAATGGACATGATCTATTATGAAAATTCAGTAATATTTTATCAAGATGTGTATGAATAAAGGAGACCAAGATATGTCTGGTAAATATACATTTCCTAACAAAAGTGTTTCTTGAACATGGATTCTCATAGCAACATTCCTTCTCTAAAATTCATTAGCTGTATATGATTGAGAAAATTGCTGCCATTTCAGCTCATCAAAGGATGAATATGGACAGGTAAATGTGAAGTAATCATGCAAAAAACCAGTCCTTTTTATCAGTGAATGAAATTTCTGTAGAAATACCAGTCTTGATGCCATTTTCCAGTAAAACATCTATTGGACAATTCTGTGCAGTTGTGGCAGAAATTATGGGACTTAAGTGATAACTGAGTTGTAATTATGAAAATCAAGTTTGTTTTTTAGTTATAACAGTGGAGTAGCTGTGCATCGGAGCTAAGTCTGTGTGTGCACCCAGTGCACTTACAGTTTTAATGGCATGGTCCAAGAGGTTCCTGGACAGGCATCTGCATAGACGGGATAATGGACTGCCCTGAGACAATATGAAAAGTCAAAACTAGGTGACTGACCCAGCCTTCACAATTAAGTATTGGGCTGACTGTTACAGGAGCTGTTCAGATGGGAATTTCAAACAGGTCTTTAAATTCCACCTCAGTCAACTCCGCTGCATCAGGTCCAATTTATATGTCTAAGTGGGCTGAGTAAACGCCCGGGTGAACTACCCAGAAGACTTGCGTGTGTCATTCCTCCTGAAGGATTGTTGTAGATAGATAATACAGTTGTAAATAGACAACAGAAACATTTTCTTGCTGGACTGGTTGTGTAGGACAGTCTTTTGTATGCAGTTAAGACATTTGAGACATGTTTTGTACGTATTTAAGGTACTGGGATGGTCATGTCAGAGTATGGCCATCTGGATGGTACAAACTGGGCAAAGCAGTGGTTTGGGACATCTTTCTTGATTCAGGTGAAGATACTGTTGCAAGCACCTTTGCAACAGAGATTCCCATCACCATCAGACAGCAACTGACCATTTTGTTTGCTCAAATTAAATTCTCGTGGCATCACCACCTGCCAGAATCCCCCCCAATTTTTTTTTGTTTGTTTGTTTCTTTCTTTCTTTCTTTTAACAGTCTGTGTATGTGTGTAACACAGTTCTGACCATTCATGTGTAAGTAAAAAAAAAAAAAAATCAGGCTAGAATAGGTATTGAGGCAAAAGATTGTACACAGGGAATGAAAAAAACATACCTCATGAGATTGTATTGAAAGTGTTTTCCTTATTTAGCATAATAAAATAAAGACTGTCAAGGAATATAACTGTGATCTATAAATATGCCAGGAGAGTAAACAGTGAGAGACACTTACTGTTAAAGGGCAATGTTTTTACATAGCTACTGTAAAGTAGCTCTGAACAGATACTGAAAGCTAGAACTTGATTTCCATGGAAGAAATGAGACTGAAAAAAATATTCTAGTAAGAATAATATGGGTAAAAAAGCTAGACTTATGTGCTGAAGCTATTAGATTTATGAAAGGGATCACATGATGCATGCCTGGGACAGCAAAACACTGGACTTAGTGGCTCAGGAAGTCCCTTCCTTTCCAATATTCCATGTTTCTCTTTCATAATATTAGAGAATGATGGTCTTTTAGTTGTTGGAATGTCTATACTAGATTGAGAAGTGCAGTGAAGACTACCACCACTACTGTGACTTCCAGCCTAAAACATAGGCCCACAGGGTTTTCACCCCTTTTAAGGCACCTTCCTGAACCAATCATGGCAATGCTTAGTACAGCATGTACTGAGCAAAATAAGGTGGATTCAGAATAATTTGAAAGCTGAAGAGGACCATATTTTGGGCTGAATCCAACCCTGCAACCACGGCCTTCATAGTCTTGACTGGCTATATTATATATTGTAAAATGTCAATAAGCAAAGAAATCACTGTTTTCTGGTTGAGGGTGCTACCCTCACTCTGTGTTGCTCATCCTAATTAAAGACATACTCAATGAATTTACAACCCCATCAAATTTCTTATGTCAATCATGCTCCAGCTGCATCTCACAACCTGTCATCTGGACAGGGGTTCCAGAGCGCCATTAAGCTACCTTGCTCTGTGCTGCAAGGCACCGATGGTACTATTTGTGTGTATATAGGGTACCATCTGCAAAATGGAGCAAGATAGGGGTCTATAAGTCCTGTCTGGATGTTTTAATAATACACCTCTTTGTTTAGACTCATTCCTAATGACACCTGTGAAGTGGGTTACATCTGCAAGATGGATGCCTCTTACCATCCTCTGGCTCTGTTACAACACTCTTCAAAGTCAAAAAATTAAATTTCTGCTTTTTGGCACTAAGGCAAGACACTTAGGCAGGAAAAAAAATAAACCAACAGCTGAAGATAATCACAAGTCATGTGCAAACAATCCTCTCTTTTTCAGAGATGGTCTTTAATAACGATATTTTTTTGGATTCACTCAGATTTCAGCAGGCGCTCATCAGCAGCATAGGAGTCTTATTAAAAGCAATAGCTAGCTTTTTTCTCATTTCACTGAACACTCTTCACTTCAATGAGTTTCGGTTCAGTCCAATTAGTCAGTGCAATTTACTTTGTTCAATGCAAATCACTGGGTTTTAATTGAGTCCAATTAAGCACAAATCAATAAAAGTCAATTCAAACTAATTGTCTTCTATACAAATCAATAGGATTCAATTAAAGTCAATGGGGGTCTTATTCACTCTAATGACTGACCTGTTCCCCCTCTTCAGTTGTTATAAAAGGAGTCCACACATTGTTCAATGTGTTGGCTCTTGGCAAGTACCTCTCCTTTAGTGAGGGAATATTAATCATTAGAGAAAGTATGGAGAAAAAGATATGTAACTGGGTTATCCTTTTCCCATTTCTGTCTCTTCTGTGAAGCATTTTCTGCAGTGAAATCTCCCCCTTCAGATTATGCAGGTGGTTGAATATCTGTGCAGATTTAGACATACCTATATGAAAATAGAAATTAAAAATTTATGCATGTATTTACTTAAATTCACATTCTTTGTTTTTACCTTATAAGTTTCTCTTCATTTTAAAAATGTGATTGTCCTTTGAGAAATTGACCTGAAGTTTGTTAGCCATGTGTTTAACTGCTTAGTTTAACTGACAGCAGCCTCGTGCTGGTGTTCATCTATAGAGTAAAAAATCTTCAAGTAAACACCTTATTACATGCTTTTATAACATGTACTGCAAAGAAAACCTTGCTATAAGTAGAGGGAGGAGGGTATACACTATGATAATCACAGAATCGTTGAGGTTGTGTACTGGTTTTGGCTGGGGTAGAGCTTCATCATAGCAGCTCATATGGTGCTCTATTTTGGATTCGTGACCAAAACAGTACTGAAAACGCAGTAATGTTCTAGATTTTGCTGGCCAGTGTTTGCACAGCACCGCCACCACTGAATAGATTGGAGGTGTGCAATAGGTTTGGTGGGGACACAGCCTGGGAAACTGACCCCAGCTGACCAAAGGGATATCCCATACCAAATGACGTGCTCAGCAATAAAAGCTGAGGGGAGGGAGGGACAGCTGGAGTTATAGCATTTGTCTTCCCAAGTAACCATTACACACGATGAAGTCCTGCTTTCCTGGCAATGGTTAAACAGTTGCCTGACAGTAAATATTGAATTAATTCCTTATTTTGCTTTGCTTGTACACACAGCTTTTGCTTTACCTATTAAACTACCTTTATTTCCAGCCACAAATTTTCACACTTTTACCCTTCATATTCTGTCTCCCATCCCTCTGTGGGGTAGTGAGAGGGCATCTGTGAGCTGCTTAGCTGCTGGCCAGAGTTAAACACAACAGTTTGGAAGGGACTTCTTGAGATGGTCTAGTCTAGCTCATTTAGCAGATGAGCTAGAACAGGTTGTCCCGGACCATGTCATGTCAAATTTTGAAAATCTCCAAGGATAGAGACTGCATAGCCCCTCTGCACAACCTCTTCCAGTGTTTGAGCATACTCACAGTCCAAAAGTGGGGGGGTTTGTGTTCAAATGGAATTTAATGTGGTTTAATTTGTGCCCACTGCCTCCTGTCCTGTCAGTGGGCACTACTAGGAAGAGTCTGGCTCTTTCTCCCTCATTCCTTCTCATCAGGTAATTATACACAGGGATAAGATCTACCTCAGCCTTCTCTTCTCCAGACTGAACAGTCCCAGCTCTGTCAGCATCTTCTCATGTGATAATACAGACAAATAACAAGAATAACTTATGTAGCAAAACTTTTTTTTCCTGCCCTCACTGCATGCAAACGTAATCTTTAGAACCACATTTCTCACTCGTGTTTTTGAATCCAAAATTGTCCTTTCATTATTAGTATCCAATACTCATTGCAGACCTATTTGCTTAGGAAAACAGAAAGCAGAAATCATATAACAAAGACATTTCACATAGGTTTTGCTTACGGCTGATTAAACATCCTTCGTATTTAGGTATCTGCAAGTCTGCTCAGAAGGCAAGACTTTATTCTGGGTAAAGCATGTGGCCCTGAGACTAACGCCTGACACAGTCCAGGATCACTTTGTAGCATACATCGAAGGCAATGATTAGTGGCTTAACTTGCTGCTTAAGATCTCACTGTATTCTGAAGCACACCTGGGTCTACGCACCCAGTCTATGTGCAAAAGTGTGGTTGGGATGTGGGTACCTTGTAGATCTAACTAAGCTTTGCTCTCCACTGGGGCACTGACACAGTGTTAACAGGCTCCGATCAGTTATGATTGAAGAAAAGGTAATACCTGAATCCTCAGGCACCTATGAAACTCTCTTTCTGTTCTGGTAATGTTTTCGCAGCTCTACTTAGCTACCTCCTACTGAAACGTACAGACTGTCTCTGAATTCAGTAAACATTCGGTCAAGCTTTTAGGAAGGGTCGTTCTCAGAGGGAGGCAAGGTGCAAAGTAGGTGATGTCAAACACATAAATGAGAACAGAGAACAAGAAAGGAAAGGAATGTGAAGGTGGATTGAATAATAAAAAAGAAGAAAAGAAGCTGAGAGACCAACAATGACAATTTAGAACAGCTGGACGGCAAGCAATGCCTTAACTGCCATGGTGGAACTAGAAGTTCCTTCCAAAACAGCCATATCAATGTTCCTTCAAAATGAGGAGATAGCAGGAAAGGTAACAGGTTAAATAACTTCTGGATTATAAAGCTACTAATTATTAAGAAATTGTACACTATTTCTGCTAAGAAACCAAATTTAATCTGTACAGTATTTCAAAAATAACAAGTTGGTCTTGTTGGTACAATAAATCTGCACCATTGCAGACACTATGTTGTAATGTATTATTTTTATTTGTGATTGGATGTCATTATGCATTTCTCTAACAACTAGTTTAAAAATAAAATTTCATATATAAAGAGACTGTGCATCAAATTGAGGTAGCCCTTGAACGTGGAATAAAGGAGCAGAGATACTACCTTGATTTCAGATTAAGAATTATGTTAAATTTGTTTTTTAATACATTATCTATTATTCATTTTGAATGTCCATAACACTTGCATTTTTGAAGAAGAAATCATAGTTTTTCATTGTATGAGTGATAAAGGTGTATGTCCTGGGCATTTTTCAAAGCTTGGAAATAGAATCTGGGAGTAGACTGCAACATATACATATAGGATGGTAGATTGCTTCAGTTTGGGCAGCTGTCTTGGTTTAACCAAGCAGGCAGCTAAACACCACGCAGATGTTTGTTTGCTCGCCCAACCCCCAGTGGGATGGGGAAAGAATTGGAAAAAAAATTAAGATTCGTGGATTGAGATAAAGACAGTTTAATGGGACAGAAAAGGAAGGGATAATAATAATGATAAAAGTATCTATAAAATAAATGATGCACAAGGCAATTGCTTACCACCCACCGACCGATGCCCAGACAGTCCCTGAGCAGCGGCCCCCCAGCCAACTTTCCCGTTTTTTATATACTGAGCATGATGTCATATGGTCTGGAATAGCCCTTTGGCCAGTTGGGGTCAGCTGTCCTGGCTGTGCCCCCTCACAGCTTCTTGTGCATCTCCAGCCTTCTCAGCCGGTAGAGCATGAGAAGCTGAAAAGCCTAAAACACAGCACTATGCCAGCTACTAGGAAGTAAATTAAATCTATCCCAGCTAAATCCAGGACAGCAGCTTAAATAAAAGACTGCTTTATTTCTATTTACTTTACCTTAGGCATTACTTGCAATCAATATTTAGCAAATGCTAAAAATATCACTGATGCCAGTTAGATGTTTGACATAATATTTCAATCAATCAGCCTTATTCATAAAAAGTTAAGTTGTCCTGACATGACATAGAATTGAAGCATGTTTCAAGTGCAGAGATCTGTCATAATACTTGATACTGTGATTTAAAAAAGAAAAAAGTGTGTATGTATAAAATGAAGGCACAAACCCACCTTTTTTTTAAAGGAAATGGCTGAAAGAGTGGGAAGATACAGTTGGCTGGCTCTTTAGACAACAGCACAACAAGGATAGGTATTTAAAAATCTTCAGCTAAGCTTTCATCTTCAGTTAAGTTTTCCAGTGCAATTTGAAAAATGGAGCTGAAGATGCAGTGCTAGGTTTCTGGAGTGGCTTTCATGTGGAGCCAAATTGTAGTGTGGGATCAAGCTACCTAATGCATTAGAGAAGAGATTATTAAGATTGGACCACGAACTAAATGTCACCCAAGCTTGAAATAAATCAGGATGTTTTTTGTTTTACTGGAAGTGGAGTGACAAGCAGAAGTGAGATGGAAATTTCTGCCCTAAAGCCTCACTAAGAACAATAAAATCTCTCCTGAGCTCTTGCCCACCTGTACATCTCCAATTTCAAGTAAAGTACCTTGTTTTCTATTATATAGATCACTTCTCTGTACCAGATTGTTCTTGCTCATGCTGAGTAGTAACTATTTAAATGTCTCTACTGATGTCAACAGCTTTACATGAGATTAAAATACCACCTGACTTCCTGCAGGTATCATGTTATAACCTAAGTTTGCACATAAAAATAGCGTTCAAATTATTATGATTCCAAGGCCTTTTAGGACAAAAAAGTAGAAGTTGTCTTTTTTTTATTATTATTTTATTTCTACTGTGGAGACATATTTATTAAGAAAGGGGAAGAACTGATAGAGTTTTTCTTAATTTTAAATGTCTTCAATGTATGATCTTCTCAAGTGCAGTCATAGTTGATAAGAGTCTATTACCAATTTGCAATGTTTCTGTTAAAGTGGATGCTCAAATTCACAGTCCAGTGGAGCTAAATGGATGTAGAGGCAATATTCTTCCTAAATATTTCTTGAATTGATGGGTAGACTGGGAAAAAAATAAAAGAAAAAAGAAAACACAAATTATACATGACTATATAATTCAAGAATGCACATAACTTTGCAAATAAGAGCTGAAGGAACAGCATAACAAAATCAGATTAATGCTTTATTGAAATACCATGAAAAATCATCAAATATGTAATAAACAATTTTATACTATATACAAGAGGTTGTAAAAAGGAGAAAGTGCCAGTTACGAGATCTGTAAGAAAAAGTCCACTTGTTTTGCTCGAGATAGTACATTACAGTATTTATTTCAGTGCCAAAATAAATAATAACATTATGGGTGCAGGTGAGTTGGACCAAAAAGACATGTAACCTGGGACTTTGTATACAGAAAAGCCATCCTATATGACATGTTCTCTGAGCACTTTCCCAGCCTCCAGTGGTTTGCTGCTGAGGAACTTCCTGAGTAGGAGTTCGTACCTTGCTGCCTCATCATTCTGATGGATTTCTCCTCCGTGACCTTGACTAGCAGTTTGTAAACTGTAGTCACACAGGTTCTTTCCGATTCTGCAAGAAATCAGTGAGTATACAGCTCTTACTCCAATTAGCTCCAATTACTCCTGTTCCCCAGAGCAGGCCTATCAGATAAGTGTGAGATGATCTACCACCTTCTGCACATACCTATAAACAATTTTTGTCATCCTTATCTAGTGATTGTCCCATTCCATTGCTCAATTTCTCTACTTCTTACTAAATTTTCAAGATTTTAATTCTTCTTATACTCCTCAATCCATTTTCTTCTGATATTTTTCGTATTTCTAATCAATCTTTTATACTGTATAACACATTTTTATTCCTTGTGTTTCCCCTTTTACCCTCTTTGTTATTTGGCACTTCTAATTGCCTAATTAGTGAATGAAGAAGATATTTGGGAAAAATAAAATGTTCTCATTACTGGAGATGTTAAAGGGAAAACATATTCAAAAGCTGCCCAAGACCTTCTGACCTTTGAATAACCCATAAGGAGTGGATTTCACTTTCTTCATCTAGGGGAAAAAAAAAGAAGAAAAGAGAATGATAACATGTCTAAAGAAACTAAGAGCAAAACCGTATTTGTGAGATTGATTCTGTTGAGTCCTGTATAGCTCTTTTCACTGTCATTTCTGTGGCCAGAAGTTTGCCTTCAAGTTAAGAGGATGCATGTAGGAAATCTTGAAAGGGTGGAAGGTACTGTTCAAACAGAAGGAAGAGAGTGGGGAGGGAACTTTTCAAATTTCATTCTTCCAAAGCAGGGTACCACCAAACACCCTCTTATGTTTTCTGTTACTTCTTTCTGAAATGTTTCTCCTGCATTGTCTTGTAGTCTAATGTCTTTTGGGTGTAAAGGTGGGTCTGCTGGCAGTTTAGATATGGGTTGGGAGTGTCTGAAGTATACGAGAGTAGGTCTATATCATTTGGTTTGAAGATTAGTATCTAAGAGGTGGAGGAAAAGGTTGACATTCTTAGTAAGCATTTTCTCTCTGCTCCCTGTTTCATGAAGGAAGGGAAATGTTTAGAGCCCAAGTTCGTGAAGAGAGGAATGGAAGTAACTTACTGAAAAAGTGAAAGGTTGCAATACTTAAAATGGTAGAAGATTCAAAAAGAAGGCTTGGGCTTAAGACTGAAGGACCTGGATAGACTGAATCCATGTGCTGATGACTTAAATCCTATTTCAGATTTCTTTTCCCCGTATCAGTTAGGTTTTTTTATTTTTAATAGTAACAAAGTTTCTGCCTAATATCTTAATCCTTTCAACAAATTTACTAATTCTTTAGAGATTATAATATTTCTCTAATGAATAAACTGAGGGAATAGGGAAAATTTGGCTGAAATGAGAATAAATATTTTTCTGGACCTGGGGCATGAGACTGACTTCACATACAGTGTTGCAAAGGTCCACCCTCTGAACCCAAATTACTGCTAAGTCCTCATAAGCTACAGATCTCATACATCCAGTCCCAGTTTCCTTCTCATCCTGTTTACAGATGGATCTATACTCAGGGGTACGAAATACGAAGTATGGAGGACACAAAGCCAGAATCTCCTCAGTTAACTCATTTGGCTTCTTCCCCAGTCTTTTTCGACGTTTCGGTGGAACAAATGGGATGTTCTGGACTGAACAGCAGTCCACAGAAGATTTCCAGACATTTGTTTGAATTCTTATTTTGGCAAACATTGCTATGAATGTTGCTTGGGGATATAAATGGTGTCTGGTAAAACCAGCTGTATTTTGTTAGGGTCACCTCCAATGGTGGTAATTGAGCCAGTTCCATTTAATAGCTGTTTAATTCTCCTCAGTGTCACATTGAATCAAAAGTTCTCATTTTTATTTTCTTTATGCTTTATTTCAAAGCTAAATGGGCTGTACATATTACTGGTCTTAATCCTTCACGGAACTAGCAAATTGACATTTTCAACATCCCAGGGTAAGACAAAGATTAATTAAAACCTCATACTGGCCTATTATCCTCCTTTTTAATTTCATTTCTAATTCCCAGGAATTTTAGACTAACTTTAAAATTATTCCTTTTCCAAATATGAATAAATCCGAGCATCAGACTTTCAGAAAAAACCCTCAGGAGACACCCATGCATTGGTAATATGCATGCCCAAGCGACGTTACAAAATTTCACAAGACATCCCGTTCTCTAGCAAATCCCAGGATAGTTTTGCAGAGTTCAGATAAATAAAGATGAATGCCAAAACTTCTAATTGCTCATCCAATTAAAGACTGTGAATCATAGGCATATCCATCTTAAAGGATTACCAAGAAGAAAAAAAGCAGTGGAGTTGTGGGGAAAGCTGAATGGGAAATCACTCTTTAGATTCTCCGTTTTCAATATACTAGTTTCATCTTATATAGAAAGATACGACATTAGTCAGTTATGTGTGTGCTTTTGTGTGACCCTTTTCTTCTGTTATTAGTAACCAAACCATGACAAACAGATGCAATATAAGCAGTTAATTTGGAATGAGGATTTGCACAATAAGGGCCTTCTCCCTTCAGGACAACTGAGGAGGTAGGAAAGAATGAAGAAGAAATTCAGCTGTTGCCGTCTTGGACTTTTATCACTTTCAGTAGTGGCCATAACTTTGAGGAAAATAACTTTTGCTTTGGTAATTGTTATTACTAAATACTCAGAAAAATTAGGCACTTCAAAAAGAACAGAAAAAACGACGCAAATGACCCATAATGTTTTGAAGGTTGAGTTGTAAGTATATTCAGTACAAAATTGCTACAGGTTTGAAAGATTACACGCAAAATATCTTGCCCTTATGCTTTCCTTTAAGCATCTAACTGTATTACACAAATCTTTACTTTTACTGTTATTAGCACTTTGTGTGTTAAGTGCTCAGTAAACATCCAGTGGCACCATCCAGCAACCTTCTATATCCCAGCAGATAAGATCCCTACTAGAGATGTGGAAATGTCTCCATTCCTGATTAGGGGGTCACTCCAACAAGCCCCATGCTGGGGAAGGACTGAGTGTCACACCTCCACTTCTTCTCTTGTAACCATGGGCGGATGGAGAAAATACAAGATGTGGACACCGTGATGATGATGGCAGAACGCTGTAAAGAGCACAGGTTCTTCTCTGCCACATTGCATGGGGAGGCAGATGGTGCTCACGAGCAAGGAAAAGATGGGCCACATCAGAGAGGGTGAGAAGGTTTTACTTTCCTACACTTTTTTTCCTTTTTTCCCCTACTCCTGCTCCCATCAGTCTTTTCACTTGGTCCATTGCTATACATATCCACAAATCAGTGACAAGTTTTTCTCTTTGGATTCACATTGCATAAGAGGAACAGAAAAAAAGGATGTTTGCTCCAACCAGGAAAGAAAGAGTTCAGGACAGTATGCCCCCTTGTGACCTGGCACAGAAGTAGAGTTCACCCCACACACAGGTCCAGTCACAGGAGGCAATGACAACCTTCTTATTCCTCATGAAAAATCCAGCACAGAGTTACAAAAAACCAGAGGCACACACCATATGGGTGGGGGTTTTGTTTTTGCAAAAAGTTTTATTTATTCACAGACTTGTCCTTTCTCATAATTCTTACTGTCCTACTGTATTAGTATTTGCTTGTATGAATTGTCATCTAGCAGCACCACCACATTGTGCAGTTACTAAAAGCTAAAAAAATGTTATAATTAGTTTAGAACAGAGAATAGAAGATGTAATTCTGATTGTGCTCACATTACGTCTGTTGTAAAACTATGTGCTGGACCGGACTGAATAATATAATTATACAAGATTTGCTGCCATGTAATTATACTCTCCTGACAAAAGTCAATTTATACATCAATTTGTAGTGTTTGAATAACTGTTTCAAAATGAATTATTCTATTTAAAGCCCTCTATAATCAGAAAGTCAGGAGTCAGAAAAAGTTCTATAAATTATTTTATATTTTAAAAAAATATATTTTCTACACCGTTCTAACATATGCTGGCTAGCCCACAGATGGAGAATCACAGAATCACAGAATCACTTTGGTTGGAAAAGACCTTTGAGATCATCGAGTCCAACCTTTAACCTAACCCTGCCATCCCACCACTAAACCATGTCCCTAAGCACCTCATCTATCCTTCTTTTAAATACCTCCAGGGATGGGGACTCGACCACCTCCCTGGGCAGCCCATTCCAGAGCCTGATAGCCCTTTCGGTGAAGAAGTTTTTCCTAATGTCTGGCCTAGAACACACAATTTAGTCCAGCTTACAGGCCCCAAAACCCCTCTTATTCTTGTTCTAGTTCTATTCTATTCTTCACACTGCGTCATCACTGTAGTACTGAGGTCTTTTCTAGAAATTAATGAAGCAGTGTCATTAGGTCTTTCCAATGCAAAAGTCCTTACCTTTCTCTCTCGTTTCCACTTTTCTTTAAAACAGGCATTAAATAAAGGTCTTTTTTTGTTAATTTGTGTTAATATTGATTGGTTTTTATTATGCAGGGTATGATACAATATCCCATTTTCCACCTGGAATGGAAAATTGCAGGCTTTTAGGGAGTCTTAAAGTTCTACTGGTAGAGCCTGGGGAACTGGTATAACTCCCTGTCCTGCATACTCAGGTATTCAATTCCACCCACATGCACTGCGGACACGTAACTGGGGGTGCAAGTGGGATGACAGGTTCTTTTTTTTGTCCGTGGACACAGCATTTCTTTAAGATATTAGTGGGAAAGTAGGTGCTGCTGGAAAACCTGTGCAGCTTGGTAGGAACTTGTGTGCGACAGGGAAAAGAGATGGAATTGAATGAACAAAAATACATACTGCATCAGGACATTGCAAACAGCAAGCATCTAGCTTCAGAAAAAAATAACCAAACCAACCACCCCAAACCAAAATGACAAAAACCCCGCAGATTTTTCAACGCCTCTTCCCTTTATGTACAGAAATCCTTACTTTTCACTTTTTAAATTTTTGATTTCTTGGAAAAGAACCTGTTTTCCTTGTTAATGCCTTTTTAGCTAGTTTCTTTCCTTTGTAATATTTACTCATTATAAAATTTTAGAAATGACTCTAAAGAAGAGAAGAGCAATATCACTTGGGTGATGCTGTTTTGAATAAAAATGGGTTGGCAAAGAACAACATTGGTAAAATTAAAAGCACTGCTATTAATCAGCTGACCTGACTGTTATTAACTCCAAGTCACTTGTGAACTGCATAATCTAAGCAATTATTAAAGCATGAATGTGAATTTAGCTAATGCCCTCGTCCTCCACATCATTATCTTAGGCATAATCACCCTTTGGTCCTTGAATGTTTCTTTCATCTGAGTGCTGAAATTCTCACCATGCTTCTTTAATGACTGCAAGATGAAGCAAAATTCCTAGCTAACAGAGATCCTACATTTTCCAGTATTCCTCTTGCATATTTGGAGATTTGCTATGCCACTCATAAAACAGAGAAGATATTTAACTGCTGCATTTTGCACTAACAATTTTGCACTGAAATATTTTAGTAAATATTTTAGTTCTAAAACTAGACTTGTAAGTACCACATGTAAGCTATGGGAAAAAAGCTTTTGCAAAGACAAATTTAGTCCATCACGGAAGTTGTTGAGGGCAGGTTGGACAAATTGCCCTCTTCCACTGCCTGTTGCTCTTCACTGACTGTAGAAGTAGTCTCCATGAGTAGTTAAGGTTTGATATCTATGTTGGATGTTGAATCTATCCCAGCTTACAGAGCATTCTCATCCCTGACAGCAATCTATCGTCCAAGCTGAACAAGGCAACCTTTGTAGTCCTCTCTTCTCCATCCCTAGGACCTTAGTTGGTGAGTTATTCATGGCAGTAACTCTTTAACTGGGTGTTAGTTGCTTTTATCACTATAACAAAAATATCCATTACAGAGTTCAGGCTGTTCCACTCTCCAGTATCATCCTTTCTTAATGTATTTAGTTTGAGATTCAGTTCTAGGATCACTTATGTTTCCTCAAATCCTACAAGCTAAGATAAAAAAGTTGCTGCTACAACTGTAGATACACAGGTAGCACCTTGTAATTAAGTTTAAAAATTACTCGTATATACATACACAAGTGTAATGGGTGCTTGTGTGTGCGTGTGTTGTTATTATTTTCATTATTTTACCAACGCAGTGGTTGCAACTGTACACCTTGTGCATAACAGAGAAGATATATCCCTTTTAAATTTAGTGGTGGGAATTAACCAAAGTGTATGTGTTTCCATGTTGCTCTATTAAAAATTTAAAAAAAAAAAAAAAGAAAAAAAAGTACCTCACTTTTACAATTCTTGAACTAATAATAACCACAGTTATTTGAGGCAACTTATGACAGCTGTTACGGTGTCATCAGTATCCCTTTTGCTAAAGTGTAAAGAAATAATCTCAACAGAACTGGCAAACTCAGAAAAAAACCCATAGCTGGAATGTGTAGTGTATCTGAGAATGACAATGCAGTGGTGGGTGGGAAAAGGGCATTATTAAACTATCTAAAATTGAAATGTTTTGACCTTATTTATTTAGAAGCTTTCTTTTAACATTAATGCCTGCATTCCCTTACCTTGTATCTGCTGACATTTGACATGTCCTAAGGTATACCCCTTGGTGTCTAGCACTTGCTCTGGTAATACATGGGTCTTCTATAAATCAAACTTGTTATCTACATGTTTTATACATCCCAGTTCATATCTACCAGTTCAGGTATCCTAGGACATTTCAGGCAGCTCTTGATGCCTTTATTTGAAAATTGAGCTTTGCCTCTGATGAACTGTTATTTACCACAAAGTAGTTGCTACCAAAGTTAGGTAGAAAATTTACCACTGCTAGTTAATCAAAATTAGGTAGAAAATCTGCTGCCAGGATATCATTCTCCATGTTGAATTAAATAACTTTTAGACTGTCTTATAAAGAAACAACATGTCATTTCTATTTTTCTTTTTGATTGCAATCTCATTCCATGATTCTTGTATGGTATAGCCCAATTTCATATAAAATGTGACTCCAAGGAAATTGTAATCAACCTTCTCAATGAGATATATTTTTTAAAAAGAAAAGTCGCTTATTAAGAATTTATTCGATCGAACAAAAAAAGTACTTTTTGTCTTGTGAGTTTTCCTTGGGATTTGTTGACTCTTGCTCAAATACCACTTGAGAGAAAAACAAATATGTTTCAGACAAATACCAGTGGTTTGGAATTTATAGCTACTTATATCGTTCAAAGATTTAAAAGAAAAATGAAAACTGCTGGAACAAAAACTGCTGGCCCAAATAACTCCTAACAAGCTATATTATCTAGGTCAAAACAAACAGATTTGGCACAATGGAGAGCTAAGAGTGTGTTATCAAATCTTTTCCAGGAAGAAAAACCAAAACCTTTTAGTTCATCTGTAGAAGAATGCAGATTTATAATAAATTATTCAAGGGTACTAAATATGTCAAGAATATTTCCTAGGTGTTGCTATTAGGTTTTGGATAAAATGCATACATTTTATAGTCAACGAATTCAAATTTTGTTATAATCCTGAAGTTTGAAATAAATTTCAGCTTGGCTTACTCCAGATTTGCCTGGAAGAACAAGAACATCAGAAAACCAGAATTATTTTAAGAAAATAGAAAATATTTTTGTATAAATAGAAAATATGTGGCAAAACATATTTATATATAAACATAGAATTATATAGGCTTTTAACAGACTACAAATTTAAGAATCGATCAGGTTTTAAACCAAATTATTACAGAAGGCCAATAACTGAAAACTGTATTTCTGCAGACTTCTTTCATAATTCTGTTGAAAGTATGAGCTTTTTTGTTATGAATCACTTTCTACTTGAAAAAAAGAAATAAAACCTGACTGAGTATCCTTAATTGAGAAAGGTTTCATGTCATCTGATTTCAGATACTTACAGTGTAACTTCCACTACAGAGATATCAAATCACTCATTAAAACAAACTGAGTTTAGACTGAAATTATTTTGACCACCTGTTAACAAGTATTTCAGCATACTATGAATTATTTCCCATCCTTCACTGGCTGTATTAACTGGGGGGCACAGTTAATTCCCTGTTACATTGTGCCCCTGGGGATAACCTGGACTATTGCACATGGTATCCATTTGTGGGCTAGAAAGGCATGTGCCTACTATAGGTCCTGTTCCTCATTAGCAAGCCTGGCATGGGTATATGAGATGGTATACCTGGAAGAACATCATAGATACCTCATTTAAGCAATTTACTCAAGCCCCAGATTATCACTCTCTATAAAGGGCTTATAAAATTACTCTCTTAGCATTTGGTTGGTGACGTTCCCCTAGTTTCAAATGCCTGCAGATAATATCACTGCTGTATTCATATGAGTGATGGAAATGGGATTGTTGGGGAATTCAGAATACACAAGTTTTCTCTATAATTTTCAGAAATGGTTGAATGGTGGTTGAGAGCCCTCAAAATTTAGTTAGATAGTCTTAAATTAATTTCTTTGTAATGGCAATGTTATATACCACAACTGGTAGTGAATTGAAATGTAAAAGTGTGGCCTTCTTTAATTAAATAAGTTTGCAATATAATAATCTCCATTATGTACAGTAGTTAACACTTGGATATGTTAGCAGAAATCAAAATATAATTTTATACACAAATGAGACCTTTTGTCATCAGGATTGAGACACACTATCTCCTAAAGAGTTAAAATAATTTAAACTTTCATATAACTAGAACTTACCTGAAAAACAGCTGCCTTAAGTATGTGCAGACAACTAAGACTGCCTGTCTTTATTTTCACAGCTGGGGTCACCAACAGCAACTCCTTCAGCCATGAACGGCCTCCCTCATTCTGTGAAACCTCTTCTACTGTGCAGCAGATGGGATTGGAAGGTATCCTGGTTTTGGCTAGGACAGAGTTAATTTTCTTCCCAGTGGCTGGCATAGTGCTGTGGTTTGGATTTAGGATGAGAAGAATGTTGATAACACACTGATGGTTTAGTTGATGCTGAGCAGGGCTTACACCAGTCAAAGTCCTTTTCAGCTTCCC
Organism: Egretta garzetta; assembly: GCF_000687185.1. Taxonomy (NCBI): domain Eukaryota; kingdom Metazoa; phylum Chordata; class Aves; order Pelecaniformes; family Ardeidae; genus Egretta; species Egretta garzetta. Next base: position 603,035 of record NW_009259427.1, on the reverse strand, counting down.
CTGCTCTGCCTGGTACTGAAAAGCTGAGAGAGGGCACAGCCAGAACAGCTAACCCCAACTGGCCCAAGGACTATTCCAGACCATATGATGACATGCTCAGCAATAAAAAGCTGCAGGAAGAACTATATGATGTTATGCTCAGTATATTAACTGGGGGGGCTTGGCCAGGGGGCAGTGACTGCTGCCTGGGGACTGGCTGGGCATCGGTTGGTGCGTGGTGAGCAATTGCATTGTGCATCACCTTTTTTTTAATATACCTTCCTTTTCTGTCCTATTAAACTGTCTTTATAGGAACCCATGAATTTGGCTTTCTTTTATTCCCCCCCAAATTCTTTCCCCCATCTCACTGAGGGCAGAGGAAGTGAGAGAACGTCTGCGTTGTTTAGCTGTTTGCTGGGTTAAAGCACAACAGAAGGGAAATTACACAGTGCAGTTTTTCTTTTACACCATCTTTCTTGTTTGATGGTACATGAGGTATAGGAATTGTAACTGAGCTTCTAGGGACTGACTTACTCTATGTCGCATGTGTATACGTGTGTGTGTTGGGAAGGTTGCCCAAGTGTCCATGGATCAGCCATGAGGCAGAAGCACGATCTGCTTGCCAGAGATCTAGGCTTGGAGAATGGCAAAGGTATATCTGCTCTACTCCGCTCTCCAGGCAGATTTGCTGCAAGTTTTACAGGCTTGACTGAGTCACACACAAAACGATGTTAAATCAGAAGGCACGTTTTCTCTAGTTTCTCAAGCCATCCACCAACAATTGAGCAGAAGGTTAAAATTCTCCCTGTGTATGGTGCAGTCCCTGAACTCTGCCACGCAGTCCTCAGATCACTTTTTCTGCCTGTTTGCTGTTCCTTCAAAGAGTGAGGAAATCTCATTTGATTCCTGATGGATGGTCATGCAATTTTCAAACACCGGCATGGTGCATATGTGTAATGCCCTCATCGATTTAAATGCAAGAAGATATACATTGATTCCAGCCATTGAAGAATTAATTACTGGGGCAATGAAAAAGATTAAAAGCAGATTTAGTGAAGTGGACTTCTATTTGGGTTACTCTGTGGCTTAACTATGAAAGAATTAAAATAAATTCGTCCCATTTTGGGGTTTAGATAATGCAGTGCTTACTCAGGTTGACAGCCATGCATTTACAATAATTGTTCTAGAGAAAATGGTTCTCATAAAAATAATTTGGTAGGATTCCTTGCGAGTAAGGTACTGATCCTTTTCCACATTTTGATTATCGCTTTATAGCATATACACGATCATGTGAGTTGAAATGCTTGTAAGGTAAACTTACAATAAGGATAAACTTACAATAAGGTTAGAAGATCTGTGTTAGTGAATTCCTCTCCTTTGGAAATGTGCAGCATTTTTGTGTTTCAAGATAACAATGCTATTTTGTTTTACTGTACATTGATACCAACAACTCTCTATTTTTATACATTATAACTGTCTGAGCCTCATAGGGTAGAGATTTTAAAATGTCCACGCCCGATCAATCCTTGACCCTTCTGCTCACACAGCTATATGGGATATCAGTTAGTGTGATTTGCTACAGTGTTTTCTTGTGACAGGGATCTTGCTAGCAATATACTCTATTAGTAATCACCATTCAGGCATAAAAACAGCCAGCTTTGCTCTGAGCCTGGGATTTAAAGAGTCACTTGAGCTCTAATTTTGGCTTTTTTGATACTACTGCAATCAGGTCCTGGTGAGGCATTTGTATTTTAATTGATCAGAATTATTAGTAACAATAATGAATTTATGCAATTGTAAAGATCCAATTTGATTTTTAATGAGTCACAAATCAGGCAGTTAGGCTGTGCAATGTAGCCTCTGATCCCTAGATAGATGCATTTCATTTCAAAATCATGGAGAAGAAAATCTTAAGTTCTCTACTAAGCTTCCTTCTGGTTATTCCCAAAATTTTTTTTTAAATTTTCAATAAGAATATATTTTAGATTTCGTCTCTTCTGTAATCAACTATCATTGTGATAAAGCCCCAACATTATGGCCATATTCTTTAAATAAATATTACCTAGTTACTTCAAGTTGTTAACATATGCCTGAATATAGGTTATCAGTGACAATGATAACTAACTGGGGAACAAACTGAAATTCATTACCTGATGGGATGTCCATGGAAGTGGTCAAAAATCGGAAACAATTATTTTTCCCCAAATGTCATGATATTTGACATTTGCTTTCAATCAGAAATGGATGAAAAATAAACAACAACAAAAAAAGGAAATTTGGTATGATTAAAAAAGGAAAAAAAGGAAAGTAATTCTGAAAGAGAGATTCAGTATTCATGTAACCAATTGCAAGGGAATAGGGTATTCCCTTGCACCCAGAAGGATCAGTGCTACTTAAACCATACCATTTGAAGTTTAATCTAACTTTTCTTGCTTGATTTTGTACTCAGACACACACTTTAATGAACAGAAGGTTGAGGATAATCCCACTCTAAACAGAAAAAAAAAAAAAAGACTTCCCAATCAAATTATCTCAGATAGTTCAAACCACTGAAACTGTTTTACTCTCTTTTTTTGTTTTTGTAAAAAAGTTGAAACCTTATGTTTTCTACATGTATATGAGAATATTCTATTTTACTATAGCAGCATTTTTTTGATGGAGAAAATAAATCCCAAGACATTCTCTCTGCAAGTTTACTTAGTGGCTTTAATTTTCTGTGTGCCTATGGATGGGTTGCTTTAATCTTTCCCAAGTTGCCATTTAAAAAAAAAAAAAAAAAGGTTAAGCAGAAAAGATGAACTGCAGATTCCCAGAAAGCATAACTTGCTCTTGTCTCTCCTCAGTTTTCAAAACAGGGAAAGCCATTGCCATCCCCTTCCTCAGGCCTCCTATGAGCTCTGTAATAATGCTGGTTGAGAATGGCTGAGAAGGTGATGGGTCAGTTTGTTGTTGTGTCAGGTATCCATTCCCCTCTTCTGTTTTTGAGGGGTGCTCCAGGCCACTGAGGTCTGTGAAAATGTCTGCCTCTGGGACCCAGGTTGTTTTTTCACCCTCTCTGAAATTAGGCCTGTTAGGAGATATTTTTGCAAAAGGACCCACTATTTATAATGAGCCCTGGCAATAGCTGGTCCGTTCCGAGGCACTGAATTTACACAAAGAATTCACAAAGTATCCTTCTTTTGCATAAAAATTCTCAGGAATTAAACCAATTGTTTTCTTTTCTTAATGTTTAAAACCAAAATGCTTTCCCTTAGGTGCACTTCTTGTTTGTCATATACCATGTCAAGTGAGCAGAGAGGGCTTGATATTTAGAAGAAGACAAACCTAAATTTCACATTTCCATGTGCAAATGTGCACAGCAATCCCTCTTTGACACTTCACCTAAGCTTTTTCTTTTAGTTGTATTAAGACTTAAGCAATGTAGCCACATAAACAGAATAATACTAAACCTTCCTGAAACAATTGGAAGCACAAACTACTTGAAATAAAGTATAGGGAATGATGACTGAAAGAGTTAGTTTTTTCCCTTTAAACAGGCTGTTGATCTTCTGTGTGAAGATGGTTAAATCAACATCATCCCAGGAATCTCACATAAATTCCCATGAACTGTCAGGGTGGTCAATCCAGGAGTACTTGCTTGTGACTACCAAGCTGTTTTGCCAACCTGAATACATGTCAGTGCCTCTATTTACATTCAATCTCTGTCCTCTCTTTTTACACTAAAAGCTCTTCAGACAAGTGACAACCTCTGGCGATACATACACATGGAGCACCATATAATATAAGGTTAGTCCTGGCCTCTAGTACTGTTTGAATATAAATAATAAACATATAGAAGGATTGGATAAGTTAGAGGAATAACATTAGGTCTACGCGTTATATATATATATATATAATTTTCTTTCTGAGCTCATGTTTCAATGTTAATAAAGTTTATCAGACAGAATGATCTATGGGAGACATAGGATCAATGTAACTGTCAACTTGACTAACTCTGACCAACAGAAGACATGACTTAGGAAGGCAACAATTTAGGAAGGAAACTTATTTCTGCTTTATGACTGATGTAGAGCAATGGATTGATATTTCAAATTTTCTTATTTTTTTCTGGGTAGAGTAAAACGTTAAAATATACAGGCTCCAAATTATTCCTATCACTATAAAAAAAAAAAAAAAAAGAAAGTCATCAGTTGCTTGCTTTGTGATTTGCTAAACGATTATGCCATTTGCTGTTGCTGACAAAATAGGAGATTTTGTGTAATTTATTGACCTAGGACAGCTCAGCAGAGATGCAGCATCTGGTTGCTCAATGAAGTCTTGCATTTCACCCAATTTTCCACCTGGGTTGACTAGAAGATATAAATCTAAACTTGATAAATACCAACCGCTGTTTCTGTGTCTGAGAAATTAATTTCGAAATTCTATTGTAAGACTGCACAGGAATCAAGAGCACACACAAGCAGCAAAAATAATATTGGTTCAGTGCATTATACTGGCAGCAACAACACTCACCACTAACTGCTCTGCCTCAGATTTCATTTGAGAAATATGCAAATACAAGGTTGTTAAAGTAACTGATTGCAGAAATATAGAATCAGTAGGGGTGTTAGCCTTGCTGTCCTGGCTAAATTCCAGTTCAGGTAATTAAATTCCACCTACCTAAATTGTCTTGTTTTAAATCTTCACATTCACTCAAACTACAGATATTTATTTGGTTTCTAAACAGTGTGGCTTTGTGAGTGTTTTAGTACCTTGTTGTGTGCTTTCTGTGAAAAAAAGCACGCATAGAGCTTTGTCCACATGAATATCTTCCTAAACTTATGACAATTATGATAAAGAAATCTTGGTATGTCCAATTGCGGCAGCTTAAATATTCTTCTGATCTTAAAACAAGAAAATACTAGGATGTGCGTTTCCCAGGAAAATACAGAATTATGACCAGATGTAGAAAACAGGGAAATTTTGTTCATTTTTCTGTGTGAGGGAACGGGTACAAGAGTTCTGTGATGCCTGCACTGACCACCTGGGGACAGTTTTAGGATTCAGAATTTAGGTTTCAGATGCTGGTTTGGTGCAGATATAGAAAAGAGTTTTTTGATGCTGTCATTGAGCCAATTTTGTCTGAACTGGAGGGTTAGAGTCTCATATTTTGAAACAAAGGGAGAACAGTTTTACTATCTCTTCCTTAAGTGCATTGATAAAAGAAGGATTTATCTTGTAATTATGTCTGGTTGCAGATACAAATCTGTTTTAAAATCCTTCCTCCCAACTCCATTCATAAGAAATTCTGATCATAGATGAAGCAACCTAGATCCCTTACTTTTTATTGAAGTGTTATGAAGCTGGTGAAAGGACCCATTTTAATCAAGAGTAATTTAAAAATATTAAATCAGAGGAAAATAACTTGTTTGTAGATTGATCATTTAATCTTTCAACTATTTGAAAGTCCATTTTTTCTGCTCCTGGTAGGAGCATGAAAATTATGTTGGTGCTGTCATATTAAATGGTTGATACTCGGGCTCTAAATAGCATCTAGTCATGAGACCCCAGATTCTGTAAAGATTTAAGTTTCTTTTTACACATAATAAAGGATAAAATTCATTACACCTTACTGTAAACATTGACCTGAATGCCATTTTGGGATTATAGTCAATTTTATCAATGGAAAAAAGCAGAAACTACAGAGATAAAATCACGTTGTAGTGGAAAGGCTGTCTCTGGAAATGCCTGTTCTTCTGCACTGACTGTAAAGAGATACTAGCACAAGACTGTGCTTGACATAGGTCAATGTCTAGTGCCTTATAGGAGGTATCTGAGTCCTCATCTGCAAACAAAAGTTGCGTATACTTAAGTACATCCATTTAAAAAGTAGCTTATGTAGATCAGAGGAATTCTTCTGCACAGTGGCAATACAGTGCCTTTTGATTGAAGCACTTTTCATGGGATACTTTTTCTTTCAAAAGTTCCAGTGGAACCCAGGAATTGGAACTGAAAAAAAATAATTTCAGACTCTACAAGAGGATTTAGGAAATTTGGGGTGTTTAAAACTCAATGGCAGTCCCTTCTGGGAAGTTGCTTAGCCCTGGACCCTGTTCTTTGACCTGAATGTTAACTTGACATTTGCATTTCCACTTGCAGCAATTCTCAGAGCTCATTTCAGACTCCTTTTGTGTTATTACAACCATGAAAAAGTTCTTTAAGTGTATGAGGCTCCCCGGTTTGTAAACTAAACCTCATACTGATTTCTTTGCAGATTTAAAGTCTATTACACAACAATGTGCAATGTGTAATTGTAGTAAGAACATTTTTATTTAGTCTTTGAAAATAATGTTGCTGGCAGGTGCCATTGTTTAGGAATACTTCTGACGATGAGGGTAATTGTATGAACTTCCCTTTCATTTTCATAATTTTCATGTGGCATTTCATTCTCCTTTATTTTTTGCCAGAGACATGGGAAATACAGTAAAATGAGGCTTGAAGCTTTGAGGTTGAGCAAAGTTGCAATAAAACCTATTTTCTGTGGCTTCACTTCTATTTACCATAGCAATCAACTTCCTTATTTCAAGAAGATATTTTACAGTTGACATAATCTCTGGACCTCCTAACTCCAACAAAATCAACTTTTCACATTATAATATAGAATTGAAATATATATGAGAACTAATTGGCTTGAAAGAGTACATTAGGAAAATACTATCGGGTCATTAATCCATGTCTGAGTTTCTAGAAATTCAAAAAATACTCTGCTGACTCGTAAACTGCATATGAATAATAAAAAGAATGGAGACCAGGATGATAAGATAAAACTATCATGCACTCACCATCCTGACATTTAAAGAATATGTCAACAATTTAAAAGCTTCCCTTATACCAATACTATATTTATTCCATCAGGACTATCTTAGAATCTCAGATTGTTGACACTTTTCTGATTACACTAGCCTGCTGCAAGATAGAGCTTCCTGTTTACTCTTCTAATCATTTTAGAGCAAAATAAGCCTGTTTGTTGCATATAAGAAAGACCCTGCATTTACTTAGTGGGTTGTTTGGTTTTTTTCTTCCAGATTTGCAGTTGATGTTTACTGGATTTTTGATAATTTTTATTTTGTGTCCCAATAGAAATTAACATACCAATAGGATTAGGAGATGTTTCTATTTCTGAAGTTTTGATTTGTTTTATTTCTTCTTCTACACTTGAATTATTTGTCAAACGTAAATGTCCCAACAACCTTAGCTAATAAGGAGAAAGGTAATTTTTTGTTATCATGCTGCATATTGTGTAAACTAAGCAATTCATTTCTAGCCCTGCTCCCTCCCCAAAGTTTATGCAGTCAGAAATCCATAATGTCTTGCTTTTTTTGGACAAGTTATTTTGCTTGTCAAAAAATGCAAGAGGGAGTGTTCAAGATGCTTTAACATCTCTTTTTTTCTAAATTCCTTCATCACCACTGTTTCACATTTTTCCTTCCCAAAAAACACCATCGTAATATTTTTAAAATACATCTGGAGTATTTTATGTTACTTCTGTAAAACTGTATTGATTAATGAATGCAAACTGGAGTTTCACATGTCTTTTGTTAACTTCCAGTATGCCCCATAGTGCTTACAGGACTTGCACACTGAAGGATAGTTCTACTGGCCCCTATTAAAATTAAGATTACATTGTGCTTGGTGGTTGTTTTAATCCTTGTACCTATAAGTTATAATGCAAATAGTAGAAGCAACCAGAGTAAGACCAAAAAAGAGTTGAAATGAGATTTATAAGACTATAAAACAGCTCAGTGGGTCTACCTCTGTGTGACTGGGTGCAATGATGCTCCCAGGTGCCTCTACCCAGCCAGCAGACACAAATGCCGGATGTGTATCATCCCTTCCTGCCCCCTGGTTTCTACAGAAATAAAACCACTTAGTTTCTTAAAGGTAGGAGAGATCATATTTCATAAATGCCCAGATGGGAAAATATGGTGGTAGGATGATGGAAAATGTACCAGTTTGAAGGTAGAACTGTAATTTAGAAGACTAAAGAGGTGAAAATGGATACCACAACTGACTGCTAGGGCTCTAGGTCCTCAAGGAGTTGTCTGATCACCTGTCTGTACTTCAGCCTTTAAACAGGCTGATTAAATGGTTGTGATGAGTCACAAATAGTAACTTAATAGATACCAGTTCTTACATTAATAAGCATTGACATCTGAAAGACCCATCAAGCTCTTTTTCAGCACTGCTATGAAGCAATGTATTTCCTTGTCATAACCATGTTCAGAAAATTGCTATTATTTTATCCTACTGTAATAGCACCAACAATATAATAATAATTGGCATGATGAATAATAAGACACAGTCTGAGAGCTCAGTCTAAGGCTTTGGACGTGTCAGGGTTGTAGGAAAAATCATAGCACCAGTTCTTTTGTAAAACACGTTAGTTGTCCTTACTGACTTTCTACGCACCATTACTAGTTAGAAGCTTCTTGGCACTGCAGCTGAAGTGATCATTTGGAAAGATTTAAAAGAAAAGAAAGCAGTAGCTTTACATGTCAGTGGATTTTCAGTGCCTATGTTTGAAACAGGTTCTTGAAGACAAGAGTAAAGTTTATGAAGTAAAGATTTATAAAGATTTATAAAAGATCTTGAGAGTGAAGTCTTTGGGGATTTTTTTCTGGGGGGAGGAGGGCAGACTAGCATATTGCCTCAAAAGTAGCAGGAAATATTAAAAGGATTCTATGATTCTATGACCTCAGCCTGACCTCAGTGTTGGGGAAGATTATGGAGAGGTTCATCCTGAGTGTGCTCACCAGGCACATGGAGGACAATCAGGAAATCAGGCCCAGTTAGCATGGGTTCATGAAAGGCAGGTCTTGCCTAACCAACCTGATTTCCTTCTACGACCAGGTGACCCGCATGGTAGATGAGGGAAAGGCTGTGGATGTTGTCTACCTGGACTTCAGCAAAGCCTTCAACACAGTCTCCCATAGCATTCTCCTGGAGAAGCTGGCAGCTCGTGGCCTAGATGGATGTACTCTTCGCTGGGTTAAAAACTGGCTGGGTGGCCAAGCCCAGAGAGTGGTGGTGAATGGAGCTAAATCCAGTTGGTGGCCGGTCACAAGTGTTGTCCCCCAGGGCTCAGTTCTAGGGCCAGTCTTGTTTAATATCTTTATCAATGACCTGGATGAGGGGATTGAGTGTGCCCTCAGTAAATTTGCAGATGACACCAAAATGGGTGGGAGTGTTGATCTGCTTGAGGGGAGGAGGGCTCTGCAGAGAGACCTGGACAGGCTGGATCGATGGGCCGAGGCCAACTG